>NW_015623669.1:732211-753064 GCF_001515625.1 Sinocyclocheilus rhinocerous
GACTTTTTATTTCACAATTCTGAGTTTATATCTCATAATTCTTAAACAATTGTGACATAACTCAATTGTGAACAAAAAAAGAGTCAGAGTGGTTAGATAAAAAGTCACAATTACCTTTTTTTATTCTATTTTTTTTAAAGTACATAGCTTTGAGTGATTAAATTATGATAGAAATACGTAACAAAGAGTATGAAAAATCCAGTATTGAATATAATAATGTATACATTTATGATGATGATTATTATTTTTATATATTATTTTTAATTTTAATTGTAATTTGTTGATGATTATGTAGTAGTAATAGCAATAGTACATTTATTATATTATATTATATTATATTATATTATATTATATTTTTAAGAAAAAAATGTTTCGGTGTTTGCTCTTGTCCAGTGGAAATGAGGGCTGCTCTTTATTCAAATACAGAGAGCAGAAGATTTTTCTATTATTTGCCTTTTAGTTTGACTTCCTATTATGGTTCAGAACAGAGAGAGAAGATCTGTCTATTTGCCTTGGGTTTGCCCCAGTTCACATGGTTATCATTTAAAGCAGGTGTGTACTGTACTGTACCTGAGACTCACGCAGTTGTGAAGTATGTTAATAGTTATGACGTGATTTTAAGCCTACATGAATACACCCAAAGAAAGTAAAACTGGAATGCAAAGCTTCTTATGACGTAATGGGATATTAATGTAAACACTTAATATGTGTGATTATTTCAAGCAGGTGTGTTTTGATGCAAGGCTTTGCTTAAGTATCAGTGAATGACTTAATTTATTGTGTCTCCCACAGATCTGATCAGACTATCGGTAATCTTTTAGCGCTTGTGTGTCCTGAAGGTTTTGTTCTTTCTTTTCCTGTTATGTTTTTGTCTGTCTTTGTGATCCAAACTAAATTTCTCAAATACTAGAGAATTAAACATAATGTATATGTGCTGTAGGGCTGGACGATGTGACCTAAAAATCAAAATCTCGATTAATTGAACATTTGACCTCGATTACGATTATTGAACGATTCTTTTTATTAGTATTATTTTGTTGTTGTTGTTCATTGACAAGATGGGATTTTTTTTTTCTAATGAAAGAGTGCATGTCTTATCTTTGTGATTTTAAAATAATTGAAGGAAACACTAACTATTTATGGTTATTCATTGAATATTTCGAACAATTGAAATCAAAAAGCACACATTGGTTGAAATGAAAACATCTTATGAAAAAAAAGTCACATTTCAGTTTTAATGTAAAAAGCACGTTTCCAAAAAATAAAAGAGCAGAAAATAAATAACTTGAATTTTTTGCAATCAAAATAAATGAATATTGCCATGTCAAAGTAGAAAATAACCAGCATCTCTTGCAAACAAAATACATTTTAAATATTGCATGTAAAAAGTAGAAAATACATTGTATCTCTTGTAAATACATATTATGTTAAATAATGCAATGTGAAAAGTAGAAGATAATAAAAGGGAACGTATTAACAGGATTAAAAAAATTTAATAATCGACATGGGAAAATTACGTCGGTTAGAGGTTCTGAATTTCGTTTTCGATTAATCATCCAGCCTTAATTTGCTGTTTTATTTTCAAAAAGGCACATAACTTCCATGCCAATAAGTATGTGGATACTATTATAATAAACCATTTTCTAATTCTGTTTCATGAGGAAAGATTTTAGTGTTTTGCTGGAGAGGCTTAAAGGAATAGTTCAGCTGAAAATGAATATTTGCTGAACATTTACTCACCCTCAGGACATCCAAGATGTCAATGAGTTTGTTTCTTCTTCAGAACAGATTTGGAGAAATGTAACATTACATCAGTTGCTCACCAATGGATCCTCTGCAGTGAATGGGTGCCGTCAGAATGAGAGTCCAAACAGTTGATAAAAACATCACAATAACCCACAAGTAATCAATTAACATCTTGTTTAACTTTAAACTGTCATTTCTGGTCAAAATATGAGTCAATAATTTGGTTCCTCCAGTCAAAAAAGTCCACCCCCTGTTCTCATCTCACATCAAAATCCAGCAGCATATTTGTTCACAACTGTTTTGGACTATTTTCATGCAAATATCACTTGATCTGTGCTGATTTCTCTCCTGATTCATACAAGACCACTTTTTCACTGGAGAAAGCAATATTATAGATAGAGAACTTTTTGAGAGCAACAGTTTGAAGTTAAAAACAAATTCTTACAAACAAGTAAGAAACAGTCGTTGTGTGGATTGCTTTTGGATGGTCTGAGAGTGAGTACATCAGATAATATTGAGATGTTGGTACTGGCTCTGCATTATAGTATTATGCACTGCAAGCAGTTTGTAATTTTTTGCCCATAAAACACAAGCCATCTCTCTGTCTTTGTTGTTCTTTCTCCCTCTCAAATACGTTGACACATGAGGGATTGAATTCTGCCTCCTCTCTTTCTTAGAGCTTGCTGGTGTCATGTTACTGTCCTACTTCTGGGTAATGTTGATATGGCAGCTTTGTCATTGAGGTGCGGGCCAGCTGATCATTGTCTATAGTAAAAAAGTTTAATAGGGGAGAATTTTTTTTTTATTATTAATTGTGGTATTAATAGAAATATATTAATAATACTAATTTTTAAACAGTTCTGATCTAAAATTAATATGCCATTTTTTTTCCCTCTTGCTAAGGCTGACATGTTTTAGCACCTCTCCAGTTTTCGACTCTCTGATATCAGTTACTGAACCCATATTTTTTGTGTTAGTCCAGGTCCATGTGGACTAAGGTGTGGTTAATTCTTAACCTCAGTGGATCAGTTTCCTAATTATTTTGCTGTGCCTTTATCTAGGCCAACTTTTCCCATGTCATATGACCTCTACAACCCTTTATAAAATCGTTTGTTATCCCATAAATAAAAGAGCAGATGAAACTTGCTGCACCAGTTTGTTTTGCAGTCTCACAGTGGCTGGGTCCATGGTTTAGTGTTTCTCTGTAAACATGGTTTTGTGTACTTGATACAAATAAAAGGAATCGGTAAGAACTCATGGTTCCCGTTAACCCCTTTGTGCTCCATTCACACCCAGGTTAGGCTAGGCTAGCTTAATTCAAATTTTAAATTACTTGCATTAAATCAGATTTAAGTCTAAGCTAATTAAGTTTTTATACATTTTATTATAAATAATTTTTTTAATATAATTTCAATGTATTTTGTTTTCAGTGAAGATTAAATACTCTGCATAGCTCTCTCTCTCTGTGTGTGTGTGTGTGTGTGTGTTTTAAAGTGACCCTTTTTATGCTGTTTGAAAGGTTCATAATTTGGTTTTGGGAGTCCCCAACAACAGGTTTACATGCATGCAAGGTCAAAAAACATTTTCATTTTCTTATAATATGCATTTAATTTTGAATTATTTCTCAACGACTCAAACGATTCTTTCAAAGATAAATTTTTCTCGAAATGCTGAGTTTATTTCTCGCAATTCTGACTTGTTTCCCAGAATCCTGAGTTTATACCTTGACCTCACAATTCAATTTTTTTCTGCCAAGGAATAAAACATGAAAAAGGTAATTGTCTCACAATAATTGTTCATAAATCTGTTAGTTAACTAGAAACAATAACTCTATTGAGTGGCATTCTGCTTAATATATGCACTATATTGCATATTCAATATATTTTTACTAAACCAGTTAGTGATGTGGGAACAAATCTTTTTGAAGTTTTTCTGACAACCATTATTTACATTTTTATATTTCAACAACAAATTGGAAACATAATGATCATAGTCATTAAATATAAAAAACTGTGTTATGTACAATTTAAATGTTTGTATACAACTCAGTTTGATTGTTATGTTGATTATTATATCTAAAAATAAATAGCAATTTAATTTGGACTCTGTTGTTAATTTTAATCTTTAATATTATAGTAATGTATGGTTTCCTGTAGCTTACAGCTTTAGTTGAAAGATTTTCTTTCCTTAAATAAATGGACATGTACTGTACCTGTTATATATACAAATGAATCGATATTATTGAATCAATATTGGAATCGAATTGAATCAAGAGCTTATGAATCAATCAAACTGAATGGTTAAATCTGTCAATACTAGTGAATGTATACATTTGTATTGAAACACAAATGCCAGGACTGAATGCTGACCCCTAGTAAGCTTGCTGATAGTCGTGTTTTAGTATAAAACGTGTATAAAAGTAGATGAAGGCTAGATGAATCCCTTAAACCAAACAAACATTTCATCTTCATAATCATGAAGATGAAATGTTTGTTTGGTTTAAGTGATTCATCTAGCCTTCATGTGAACCTAGATGAAATTATGTGGTAGATTTTTGTGTAAATGTGACCAGTGTTTATCTCTGAAAATGATAGCAGGCTGTTCCTGATGGTTCCCTTCTCAGACAGAGTTAATGATTGCAGCTGAAAATAGATTAAGAGCAGCACTTGTTTGTTTTTCGCTGTGTGAAGAGATAAAGCCTCAAGCTTTGCCATGTGTGGGGGGTGTTAGCTTAGCTCACAGGAATGCGTCGGATGAAGTTTTCTGAATGTTGTCTCTAATAACAGAGAACTTTCAGACATGACCGTTTGGATCAATTCCTGAGAGCTGTGAGAGAATGATGTATTTAAGATATCAATGCATGTGAAAGTGACTATAAAATGGCTTTTACTGCAAGGTGACCTATTAAAAGAGACCTATTTTAGATGAGATGTTCTGTACTGAGTTTGTCAGGCCTCTGTTGTTCACTTTTTTTTTATCTTGAACTTTCCTTATCTAATCCCTTGAGCTTCGATTGCTGATAGGCACGATTTCCCTTTAGTCTTTCTCCACCCTGAAAGTACAGATTTGACTTTCCTGCTGTGGTTTTGAGTGTAAGGTCCACTAACGGACTGATAGTCTGTGTTTCCTGGCCTTGGGCTTCTCTAGTCTTTCCCATTTTGATGTGATTCCAAGCATCCGATTAAATGACAGTTTTTTTTTAACTACAGTCAGTGCTATTCTACCATAAGCCATAACCATGAAGTGTTTCTACACTTTTAAGATTGAAAATTGTACCCACATTCAGGGCTCCACAATAATAAAATTAAATAAAAACTTAACAAAAACATTAACTGATCACTTTATGAATTAACAACGTGTCCGCTAATCTTCAACGCATTTACCATTAAACATTCATTTTTGAGTGAACTTTATTTGGAAATACAACAAAATAAATGCTGATCTATAAGAGAAGTCACACAGAATTTTATTTTATTTTCATAGTATCTGCAAACCATGACTGACTGTCATAAAAGCCATTCAATGATTCATTAGGTTAAATCATAAATAATATATTTAAATCTAAGCTGTGGTTTATTGACATATTTGTTTATTTTGCAAGTTCTGAATGGCCAGTAAATTAATGGATTTAGTTTAGTTTATTATTAAAGAATAATATTAAGAATAATAATATTATTGTGTGTGTGTGTCAAAAAGAATCAGAAAGAATATATATATATATCAGTAAATTACATTTTTTGACTTAACATTTCTTTCTCTTTACAAATATACAATTGACAAAATAAATTCTTTACAAAAAGAAAAAATCGCAACTGGCTGGAAATTATGCGGCTATAATATAAGTCCATACATTTATAAACACAGTTTTGCTGGAAAATGATTGCATATTATGCGCAACCATATTCTAAAGATGCTAAAAATGCTTTCATGAGTTTTTCATTAAAATTGTAGTAGCAGTCTGCCCAAAACTTTCATCCTGTCGGGGTCCAAACAGAAATGCTTGGAATTCAGCTGCAGCTGCTTGCTCTGATCACATGCCACGTTTAATCCGATTGGTCTGTGGGAGCCGCTGTTTGGTGTCAGTGTGACTGTAGGCTACCCATGGTCCCTGCGCTCAGGAGTCTATTATGACAACAGCGTGGGCAGATAATGGCATGTACATGATTACACACTGAACTCCAGAACTCTCCCACCTGCCCCTCTGCTGAAAAAGAGAGGACAAGCGCAGGCTAAACAAAGATGTTTTTCCTTTATTTCATCAGTAGACAGGCTTCTGTGTTTTGTATCATTTACTGGTACAGGGTTCAATTCCCAAGTGAAATTCCAGCCTTTCTATTCATACAATAATTTAGTTTCGAATCCACTATACCATTTGAAACATAGAATGTAGCTTTTTGAAATAGCAAACCATTTTGAAATTACAAAAGGGATCATACCCTTTACCCCTTTAGTCAGATGTGTTCGCATTTGGGAGAATGTTAAATTTATGTATTACACAACTCTCTAGGAATATTTAGTTCTAAGTGGTCAATTGCAGGATTGTTTTTTTTCAGTTTTCTTTGTTTTTTTGTTATGTTCTTCTCACATAATAAAATGATTTAAAAATATAGCCTAATAAAACTCAGTATTTCCATGCAATAATCTACAACCAGCCAGGGATTACAGGGTTATTCTACAGGTTTTTTTTCTTCACCACAAAAATAAATTTTGTCTTTTAAAAAATATATACAAAATTTGTTTTACAAAAGACAAGAAAGTTTTCAGCAAGGCATATGTGAAATGTTCCCAAAAAGACACTTAAATCAGAAATTACATTCGTGACTTGCATGCAGTTTATTTTCAGTATTATTATTATTATCATCATTATTTATATATTATTTTATTAATATTTTAATACTTTATTTATGAATATTTTGAATTAGCCGTTTTATATTTTATGTATTTATTTTAATTTAGTGTAACTTTTAGTAATTGTTATGTGCTTTTTTCTTTCTATAAATTTTTATATTTCTATTTAACTTTAATTTATTTAAGTTTTAGTATTGTAGTAATTAATTTTAGTTAGTTGCCAAAGAATTTATTTATTTATTTAATTATTTTAATTTTTTACTTTTTTAAATATAAGATTTTAAATAAATTGTCTAATATTTATATTTGAAATTTTCCCGCTTTATTTCAATTAAAAAAAAAAGCTTTTTAGTATTAATTAATATTAAAATTATTTTCAAGTGGTTTGAAAGTAAGGCTTCTTTGAATAAGCTAAAAATAATTAATTAAATAAGCTTAAATTAAATGATAATCCTAAAATAAATGACAATCCTTAACAAAAACAGAGCACAACTGTCATCTAATGTCATCAGTCTAATGAAGACCTTGTTTGATTCTCTTTGCAGCTGGTACAAACTGGTGGATAAGAATGGGAAACAGGAGAAGGACCGAGGGGAAGTTCTTTTGGACATTCAGTTCATGCGGAATAACTTGACAGCCAGCATGTTTGACCTCTCCATGACAGACAAGCCTCGCTCCGGCATCGGAAAGCTCAAGGATAAATTTCGTGGTAAGAAGAAAGACGGCCTGTCGGATTCTGCCTCTGCGATCGTGCCCTCTTCAGTGGGAACAGACAGTGAAGGGGAAGGAGAAGGCGGTTCGGACAATCCTAAGAAGAAATCAAAACTCAAATCCTTGTTTGGACCAAAGACAAACCTCCAAAGGAATGTATCCCAGTCGATGTCAACCCTGGGCACCCTGCCTGAGAAGAACAGTTCACTCAGCAGCAGCAGATCGTCCGGCCTTAATGTGGACTCTCCTGATGGTAAGGTCAAAGTTATGCAGCTTGTCCAAATATGTTTTCCCTGCCTTAAGAAAAAAAGTTTCTGCTTTTTTACTAGGTAAATTGAATCAAGCTTTATAATGTCTGCTTTGACCAGTTTGCATAAAAAATTGCATCATCATGCATAAAAAGTGTTCAGACATTTCAGCCACAGTTTATATATACATCATAAATCCTTGAATCAGTTCAAATCATTCATTTCAAATGATTTTTCATTCATTAATATAAATAGTTTTAGCAAAATTTGGAATAATTACTTTTTTATGTCTCTTATGATTACCAAGGCTGCATTTATTTGATCAAAAATACAGTAAAAACAGTAATGTTGTGAAATATTATTGCAACTGTTTTCTAGTCGATTATCTTTTGAAATGTCATTTATTCCTGTGATGGCAAAGCTTTTCAGCATCATTACTCCAGTCTTAAGTGTCACATGATCCTTCAGAATTCATTCTAATATGCTGATTTGCTGCTCAAGAAACATTTCCTCTTATTATCAATATTGAAAACAGTTGTGCTGCTTCATATTTTGTGAAAACCATGATACACTACCATTCAAAAGTTTGTGGAAAGAAAGAAAGAAATTATAATTTTATTCAGCAAGGATGTATTAAATGGTCAAAAGTGACAAAGACACTGTCATAATGTTATAAAATACTTATATTTCAAATATGAAAATGTTGATATCCATCCATCAAAGAATCCTTAATGTGTGAAGAAATGGTAATTATTCCAAAATTTTGATTTGCAGTAGTCTGTGTAGGTGAATATTTCTTTTTATTACTGTGTATTGTTACAAAAAATTTAAAAACCGTGAAAAAAATATTTTAAAGGCTGTTTTACTGTTTGTACCGTTTCAATGTGTTTTTTTAATATATATAATCCAGACACTTTTAAATGTGGCTAAAGTTTCTAACACTGTGCAAGTACATTTGGGACCTCATTTACATTGCAGTTACATATTGTCCTCTTATTTTCTCTTGCAGTGAAAAAGAAGTTTAAAATACTCGGACACAAGCGTACTGAGAGCTCAGATAGCAAAGTGTCACTTGGCCCCTTTTCTCTTCTGAGCCGCTCTAAACAAAACATCCAGGAGCAGAATAACCTCTGTATCAACGGCAGCCACGTTTATGCAGAGGAACAAGAACCTAAAGCTAATTTTGGCTCCACACTTAGTCTGAACAGCTCAGGAAAGGGTTCGGTGGAGGATGTTCGCAAATACCACCAACGAAATACTTCTGACATGTCCATCGACTCACTTAAAGGCTTAAGTATCCCCTCATATAAGCCTGAAGTGCAAGACAAAGCCTCTCTTGTCCCACAGCGCCCTCTAGAGGATAGGAGTCATGTAGAGGTGGAGGAGAAAGGTAGGAAACCCGAAGGAAGAAACCTGCAAGAGATGCTGGACCAACAGGTAGAACAAGAGCAGAGGAGGCAGCAAGAACGAGAGAGAAAACAAGAGGAAGAGAGGAAAAGCAGGCTTGAAGAGCAGGAGAGGAAGCGCAAGGTAGAGGAAGAGGTGCAGCGAGCTGAGGAGCAGCGGCACCAGGAGGAGTCCAGAGTAACCGAACGGCTCTCCTCTCTTTTTGGCATTGGAAAGAAGAAGGAGGAGAAGAGAGAGCAAGCTATGACTGAACCCAAACGTCTAGATGTGCCGTCCTCCACAAACCCGTTTGAAGACATTCCCCTCACCCCGGATACTCAATCCTCTATCCCAGAAGAGAGGTCCACGGACCCACGGAGGGGCGTCAGGACCACCCTCACCCCGACGCCACCCGCCAGTGCTTTCCCCAGTCGCACAGCAAAAGTGTCCGCGGTCAAACCAAGGTGAGTGCTCATATGCTTGAATAACTTCCTCCGTCCATGTATCTTAACAATCTCTGGAAGATTGTGTATTATTCTTGGCTGGGCTATTCATTGCATATTCACTATATTATTCACTGATTTTGTTAGCAATACTGAGCAATGTTGTGATGATTTCATTTTAATCCACAATTAATTGACCAATACATTTCCTGTAGAGCATGTTAGACACGGGTCCTGTTTGGTAATTCACAACCACGGTATCTACCAGAACACCTGACCTGTTAATCCACAGCAATATTAAAGGGATTATTCACCCCAGAATGCAAATTTCTGATAATTTACTCACCCTTAGTCCATCCAAGATGTAGGTGACTTTTATCTGAAACTGTGCTCCTTGGTGATTCATAAAATGCAAGTCAATGGCTACCGTCATTATGAGAGTCAAAAAAGCATATCAGGCAACACAAAATACCCATTGCTCCTGGTGATATATTGAGATATTATGAAGCGAAATGATCAGTCTGCGCAAGAAGATTAACATTATTTACTACATTATCACCTGTAATCCATCTCTTTAATTTAATTCTGTAGCCAACTCCTTTAAAAACACAAAGACCGCAATCCAAACCGCATCTGCATTAAAATAAATCTAAAAGTGGATATCACAGACAGAAGTGACTTAAAGGGTTAGTTCACCCAAAAATGAAAAGTAGCCCATAAATTACTCACCCTCAATGCATCCTAGGTGTATATGACTTTCTTCTTTCAGACGAATCCAGTCGGAGATATATAAAAAATTGTCTTTGATCTTTCAAGGTGTTTAATGCCAGTCAGCGGGTGTTGCATTGCTTCAGTCCAAAAGAAGTTAAATAAAAAGCGCCCATTAGGGCTGCACGATTAATCGAATGCGATTGTCATGATCTGTTGAATCTCGATTCCATTTCGATTTATCGTGCAGCCCTAGCGCCCATACATAAAAAAGTGTTTCACATGGCTCCGGGGGTGGGGGGGTTGTGAACAAAGTCCCCCTGTAGTGAATCGATGCGTTTTTGTTAGAAAAATGCGCAACGCTGAACTCATACGTCATCCGCCCGGAGCTGCTTCTGTGCACAACTGTTGGCGCAAGCTACATTAAAGTGATTATGTTTTGAATATGGATATTTTTCTTACAAAAACGCATCGATTCGCTACAGGAGGCGAAAAATGAACATTACTTGACATTTAAGAATAGCCTTGGCTATTTAACCTGCAGTACGTCTGCGTCTGTTGATTCAGTTTTAATAGCAAGTTCAGAAGAAAAAAAAAAGGCATTAGAGCTGGTAAGTTTGATTTCATTAAAGTTCATTAAATATTTCTGTTTATTACTGTACATTATTATATTGGTGCCTAAAAATTTTACATATTTTGACTTTGTATTCAATTAGAAAATGGAAAAAAGCCTTAATTATGTTTACCAACAATTGTACTATTTGTAGACTGTCTTAATTCTTGCATTATACTTTATTTATATTATACATCATTCTTCCACTACTGTTCAAAACTTTGGGGTCATTAAGATTTATATAAAGAAATTAATACTATTGATCAGCAAGGATATACATTAAATTGTTCAAAAATGACAGTAAAAACATTTATAATATTACAAAAGATTTTTATTTGAAATGAATGCTGTTCTTTTAAACTTTCTATTTTTCAAAGAATCCTCAAAAGAAAAAAAAATACCGAGCAACTGTTTAAGTAAGAAATGTTTCTTAAACATCAAATCAGCATATTAGAATGATTTCTGAAGGCTCATGTGACACTGAAGCCTGTCACTGGAGTAATAATGCTGAAAATTCAACATTGCATCACAGGAATAAATTACATTTTAAATTATATTCAAATAGAAAACAGTTATTTTAAATTGTAATAATATTTAGCAATATTACAGTTTTTACTGTATTTTTGAACAAATAAATGCAGCCTTGGTGAGCATAGGAGACTTCTTTAAAAACTATATTACTGACGCCAAACTTTTGAATGATAGTGTACATTATGATGAATCTACTTGGGTAACATGACTGTTTGGTTCCAACAGAGGTGCAAATGTAATATTTCTATGTATATGTGTGATACACTCTCTTATTTATTAAGATAATTTTGTCGAGGAATTGTTTTAAGCAAAATACTTGAATGTTTTGTCTTTTATGCTACTTTTGACAAAGCAAGTGGTTTTTTAGAAACATACTTAGTTATTAGAAAGTTGGGAATTTCCTTCAGTACATGTATATATTAGCTATATCACCCAGCTCTAATGCTTCCCTAGGGAACTGTCTGAGCAGTGAGCTATCCTTGAAATCCAAGTTTGTTGCTTTTCTTTTAAGCATTGTAATTTTTATTAGTAAAATTATTAGTTTATTAGTAATTTTTTTACTCATGCTGAGGCTGCATGCTGAATGATAAGTCAGGCTGCTCTGTAATACAGTTAGCATCTTGCCACCTGAGAGCTGAGGAAAACCCAGGCTGAAACTCGACTCCTCTCACCTCTGTCTGCTCCACTGCTCTTAAAGGGAAACACCTTTATTTAGACAAAGCCCCCTTGTGAAAATTACTTTAACAGATGGTTAATAACAGAAAAATGTTAAATAAATTGCGCACACTTACAGGTCAAGAGAGTAAGTGCACAAAAATTGCTACATTGCTACAATGTATCCCATTGTGAAAGGGTATGTGCTTTTTTTTAGTGTGAAATTAGTCTGGCCATCATTTATTCACTTTTTCAACAGCAATTAATACCTCTTTGATTCGTAAATTAACTTACTAATAAACTGCTTTTCTTTCAGTCTTTAGTTGAGAGTGTTTATAAAGTGACTGAAAATAGACTAAATAGACAGATTGTGTAGAATTTCACCTGATCCACCTACTTCGAATACATACTAAATATAGCCTAATGTTTAATTGACTTTACTTATGGTAGTGATTTTATGATCATAAAGTGTACTCAGCATAGGTTTTATTGTATTGAATGATTTGCATAAGTTGCACCTTATGCAACTTACCCAACCTGTTTGGCCAAAGGCATGTGATTGGTTAGTGGAGGAAGGAATGTGGACTGGATCGTCAAATGTTGATCTTCTGGTTTGGAGCGAAACAGGTTGCAAAAGATGATGAGCTTGTACTCTTCCAGACTGTGACTAAGCGACATTGTTTTAGGGAAAAAGTCTCAAGGATTGCTTTTTTTTTTGTTCTGGGAGTTTTAGGATTTTAGGAAATCTGTCTTATGATTAACTAATATGGTGAGTAACTATTTTTCCAAAAGCTGAGAATTAAAATAGACAGGAATATGGTTTAGTTGTGTTTGTTTGTGTGGAACTTTTAGATTCGGAAGTGTGGGGTACATTTCCATCTATTGAACAGTGTTTAAAGACTTGGAAGAAAAAAAGATTAATAGTTGCATTGTTACATTAATAATAGTAAACATTTTTAGTAAAAGCTTATATATATATTTTTTATATTTATATATAGTTTTATATGTGCCAGTTTTTAACAGACATATTTGTGTCACAAGATCTTAGGAAATCCATTTAAAGTAACCAAACAAAATGTGACCTTTTTGATGTAATTTAATAGTAAGAAAGACATTGTTTCTATTATGTGATGAATGTTCAGTTGTTCATAAAAATTGCGAATGTCAGGCATTGAGTTAGGATAACATATTTAGACAGAGAATTCTTGTGCTGTTTGTATTAAATGGATTTCAGTTGTAGTAGTAATCCGCAGCAGAGACATATTGGATTGTAAGAGCTGTTTTAGCCGTAAGTTGACCATTTTATGTTTTTTGCTCTTCGGCAGATTGGCTCTGAGTGTACTGCCTGAAACAGATATTAGCCATTCCCAATCCCCCTCAGACTCTGTAGACACCCAGACCACTATCCACGTGTCTCCACTTTCCCCATCCCTCTCTACTGATCCGTTTGAGTCTTTTGGTATGTTTTCTGATCTTCATTCTTCTCTGGCACCTGCTAAACCTCCGAGAACTTTCAGTGAGTTAAGTGAGTCCAGCATGGAAAACCTCTCAGCTCCCAAATCTGACAAGAAGCGAAAGGCTCCTCTACCCCCCGGTTATCATGGCGGCTCGTCTATGACTGAAAGCCATCCTGATGATGGGGAACAAGCGCATACCCAGAACTCCAAAGATAGTCAGAGGCCTGTTATTCCTCTCCCGGACTATGAAACCCTCTTTCCTAAGAAGAGGCATGGGGTGATGGGTCAGACACGTTGGGACCATCTTGTTGCAGAGGTAAACCAAAGAAACTGGGAAGAGATGAATGTTGATGGACCTGAGAGGCCGATGCCAAATAAATCTGCGGTCTTAAGGGACAGAACCTCAGTGAACCTTAACCAGCACCAAAGAAATCATGAGGCACCTCCCCCTGCCCCCACGAGGCACAAAGTGGCACTCATTCCACCCAAAGCTCCTGCTCCTGCGACACCAGAACCATCGGTTGAGACTAATGTCCAACATGGTCATATCAAAGAGTCTTTATATGCTACTGTCAATAAGTCTGGAAAATCTGCTAACAAGAACTTGGAAAACAATCCACCTCCCGCTGTCCGTAGTCGACATGTGCCTCAGGAGACGGAAAGGAAGTCTCCAACACCTGATGCCATTACCCATCAACTCTCCCAGTCAAAAGAGAAGCCTATGCCAGCAGCCAGATCCATTCAAAATGTAAATTCAAAGACTGATGATGTGGCTAAAGAGATGCCTTCTGTCAAACCCAGACAACAGTCATTATTCAAGGACCCAGTCAGACAAGTCCAACCAGACAAGCAGGTAACAACTAAAGCCATGGCATTAGAAAACAACATAGATGAGAAACCACACAAGGGCCAGAAGGGAAGCGTTTCCACAGATGGGTTTGTTGAAGTAGACCTCCTCAGAACTGCTGAAAATCCAAAAGATCTGTATTTGGGGAAACTGGCTAATGAACCCGAGGGGAAGGGAATGATTGCTCTCGATCCATTCCCAAGTGATAACCTACTATCTAAAGATCCCTGGGCTTTACCACAGCAGACCACCAATGAAGATGACCTGTTCACTAAGGGTCCAAAGCAAATGGGAAATCTTGAAGATCAGACATCAACCTTTGATAAGAAAGATAACAAGTATGCAAACAAAGCTACAAATGATCCATTCACAAATCTTTCAGAGAAAAGCACGGCACCGAAATCAGAGCATGGAAAACAATCCCCCAGCTTCACTGAACAAGCCAGAGCCACATTTCAAAGAAATTTTTCTCTTAGAAAGAAAAATTCATCTCGCCAATACACAACTACTGAAAAAGCTGGTACAGAGAATACTAGTCTGGATAGATCAGTTTCTCAGTCTTCACAAGATGCTGAAGATGTTGAGCTGACTGTAACCAGTGTTGTTCCTCCAAGCAGAACTGATCCCACACTAGTAACATCTGAATCCCCTATAGGGGGCAAGAGTACTCTTCGTGCTTGGGTCTCGCCATCAGAGGCTCAGCCAGTTGCACTGCAGAATGGTAGTGGAAGTGCAGTTTCTAATTCAAGAAGGTGAGAAAAGTTCTCCCGACCCCTTCTAACAACTCCTCTAACAGTCTGTCGTCCCTGTTGTGCTAAACCCATCGGCTTTCAAATCAACAGCTGCTATTTACTCTGAAACTACCTGAATCAATCTCTGGTCTTGCTCGATTAAAGGGTAATGTTTTCTTCAGCATTTGTTCGATTGGTTGCTTAATGGTTGGTTACTCCTTCATGGGATCTTGAGGGTTGGGATTGTGGGCTTGGGGTTTTGCTACTGATTGCTGATCTTGGTCGTTTAAAATGCCATGGTCTTGAAGGACTTGTGTAAATGGAACAAAGGCAGTGTCTGTTTTGTTATATGTTTATATGTTCTGTTTTGTTATTGTAGGCCATATTAGATTGTCTTTACAATGTGTACATTTTCTGAAACTGGATCTATATGAGAGGCTGTAGATGTGAGATTTACATTTATGTATACAAGACTATGAAGTTGCATGTTCATATACTCACATGGAGGCAAGAGTGGTGGGCATGAATTGAGTTTGTTCCGGAGATCATATTGTTTTGCGAGATATTTGCATTACGCATGATTCTTGATTGCTTTACCACAAAGGTGCTTATGTTTGGGTTTTACATGTTATTTCTCTGCTGTACTTTTATTGATCTTTTGGTTTTGTTGGGAATTACACATTGGGTGAGTTTGGAATGGTTTACTAACACATGCCAAGTCCTGCTTACTGTATATGAGAGAGTATATTTATTATACTGCATACATTGTGTTAAAAGTTATGTAGTATGCTACAAACATTTTAAAGTATGCGTCATATGCTACATTTGTCACTTGACGCATTAATTATATTACTACGTTGCATGTTTACATCAGAAAGAGGTGTCTAGTCATCATTGGGGAAAAAAACTTTAGATGCAGTAGTTTGAATTTCTTAAATTTTTTTAATGTTTTAAGTTTTTGGCAGTCATTCATAATCTCTCCTGGTCAAACACATTGTATTGTGGAATGCAGTATCTCGAGCAGTGTGCTCTGGTTGTATACTGCACATTTTCGCAAATGTAGATCCACTGAAAATTCACATACCCAGTACTGAATTCTTTATATGAGATGAGTAGAAAAAAGTACGCCTTTCCAAACATACCCATGTCTCCTTAATCGAATGCTATCTTCAAGGGCCCTTGTTCACTTCATTTGAGCATTTTTCTACCATTTTTTTTTTTCCCCTTAAAATTGCACAACCTCCTCTTGGAGGAAAAGGAACATGCAGTTGTCAGCAGTCAAGTTTTCATGTTCATGTTCATTGCAGTAATATGTCCGTCTCTCTTTTATCTCAGGCCTCACCCAGTGAAACCCATGAGCACCGAGAGCCAGTCTTCCAGTGGTATCACTGTAGGGAAAGACCCGAAGACTATCACCATCAAGGAAATGGCTGAGAAGTCAAAGGTACAGTGATTTTCCTAATTATTTTCTGCTCACTATTTGCACACTGAAGAATCATAGTTGTTAAAAAGTTAAATCTATGAAGTAACACAAATTAAAATATGGGAATAAAAAGTTATGTATATAAAATCAGATGTAGGCACAATTTATGTCTACTCTAATTTTTTACTTTTTGTCTACTCCAGTTTTTAAACATAAGTATCGACTAATATTTGATTTTTAATCATACATGCTTATTTCCCCCTATTTTACATTTAGATTAGATTTGCCATCATCTAACACTCAAAGTTTTTAAAAATTTTAAATATGGTAATAATCTATTAACACTGAAAAATGGCTATTCATTCATATTACAATCAACATACTGTACACTATAATGTTGTGATGCCTACTTGGCTTTTAAAAAATATTTTTTAGTTTACTTTTAGTGTTTTATTTTCCACTTATGTAGACAAAATAGTACATAATTTTAATATCGGCTAATCCATAGTTTTTAGGATCATGAAAAACCTTTTCATTGCTACTGTATATCAGTTGACCATTTTACCTTCATTTCACTGCATATCCAGAATATAGATCGCGGTGCATACACTCAGCTCTCACAGGAGGAACTGATCACACTGGTGGTAAAGCAACAGACCGAACTCTCCAAGAAAGACGCCAAGATCGTCGAGTTGGAGGAATACATTGATAACCTGCTCGTTCGTGTCATGGAGGAGAAACCGGCCATCCTGCTTTCACTTAATTCCAAATGTTAGGGTTTGATGCTATCATTCGATGTAACCGTGCCCAGATCACAACACTGAGACACTTTAATATTGTGGGATTTTGTTGATACAGCCAGAAGGATTTCGAACGCAATATCACATCTCATAATCAGTTTATTTGCTTGAGTATTTAACGCATGTAGAGTTGCTGGCATATGCGCATTCTGATTTCTCCACCAATATCTTACAAATAACTTCTTTTTGCAGTGTGGATAAGTATAGTATATCAAATCCAGCAGGAAAATGCCAGATTTCTGCAGTCTGTCAGATCACCCTTTAATAACTGGATGCTGGGGTATTGTTTTTGTTTTGTTGGATCATGGTACAAGCTCCTCCTGAAAAGCTTCCCAACAACAAACACATCCTATTTATTGAACATCTCCGTTTTCTATGCATCTTTCCATTTGAGAGAGGGCTTCTTAATGCATTATTTATTGCAGTCTTAAGCTTGTATTTGAAGATTTTCCTTCTTCTTCCTGAAGTGATTTAGAACTTGACTGCTGCCTTGAGTCTTAATCAGAACGCTTCGTTAGTGTTGATGCGGCCTTATGTCTGTTGGGTCTCAAATTAAGGTAATAATCCTCTGACTGTTTAGCACTTTTTACTTGAACGGGGTGTTTAATTTATGAAGGATAGTGTTTTTACATTAAGTAATTCTCTGAAATACCCCGTAGAATTACCTCTGTAGAAAAGCCTTAATGAAGAATTATTTTTCTGCCTGTATGTACCCTTCTGCACATTAAAAACTTCTGTTCTAATTCTTCTTCTGATGTTCTAACACTGGATATATAATTCATTTTTATTGCCCTGGTCAATATTGACTACATATTTACATTTTTTTCAGTTGAACTGGCAGTCAGCTGTTGAATCAGCCAAAATCTGCATGTTTTATGCTACATGTCAAACTGCATGTTTGTAGCGATTTTGACCAGGGATTATTAAGCATTTCTTGAAGACGGTCTTAAGAAAGCTTGATATCAACCTCTTGAGCACAATGTACATACTGTGGCATTCTGCACTTCTGTAATGAATAAGCAATAACTGTGTCTGCAGGATTTTGTTTCCTGAATTTCAGGTAATGCGATACGTTCCTCAAATCGGGATCTTCTGCAACGTATCATGTAGCCTGTAGACGTCACTGTCTGCACAGTGTTGTGAAACCAAAGATCTGTGATGTAAATCTGAAATCTTACCCTACAGTACTCGAATTCTGCTTCCCACTCCCTTTTCCGTTTTTCTACTTCTTATGTTTTTAATCAGTTAGTAAGATTTTTCTTACTTTTAACCTATCTTGTGGGGAGAGAACTGCCTCTGACAAGGATGAAGAAAATAACTATATGTCTTGTATTTATTTGTTTGTGGTTAATCTTAAGTTGATTCAGTTGTCAGTCTCAGTTTTCTGTGTTGCAGTTATATATTCAGTCATGAGAACCTTCATAAGTGAGAGCATCTGCTGTGTTCATTCAAATGTTGTCAATCAGTTTGAGTGAGTTCACTAAACTATTCACAGCATTTTCACTGTTACCAGATTCTGTACGCTCCAATCCTTTGTCTGAATTTGAATGAGAAGCCTTATTAATAATTGCTGATGCTATGCATATATGCACAAGATCTATTTTCAGGACCTGTGCCTTCTCTTTTTATTCAAGGTTCTGTCTTTAAGACATTAATATATTGGTTTGTTCCTTTACTTCAATACTTGCAGAAATGTAATTTTGATTATGCCTCAATTCATTGAATAAAACTTAGCTGAACCCATAAAGCCTGTTTTTTTTAAATATAATGTTTAGTAAAAATTTTTTAATAAGGAGTAGTAGTTCTGAATGACAAGGCTGAATGACAAAAAATAAATAAATAAAAAATTCTGTCATCATTCACTCATCCTTATGTTGTTCCAAACCTGTATGACTTTCTTTCCTCTGTGGAACATAAAATAAAATATTTTGAAGATTGTTTTGACAGTCTTTGTCCATTTAATAAGTCAAAAAAAAAAAAACTTTGGATCATCATTGTATGGGTAAAGAAAGACTTTATCCTTATTAAATTCTTTGTCAAAATATATTATTTTGTGTTCCAGAGTGGAAAAAAAGGTGATTCAGGTTTGAAACGAGTAGATGACAGTATTTTTTTTTTTTTTTTAATGATTGATTGATTGATTGATTGTGGTGAACCATCCCTGTATAGGCAAAGTATAATGATGATGTTTGTTATTGGTATTAATGATAATTAATGAAAATGTTGACTTTGTGCATTTGACAACCATGACAACTAGTGTTTACCCTATAAAGCCTGAAATAATAAGATTTTATTTAACAAAACCGTTTTATTGAACTTTTAGGGGAAAGTATATTTAATTTCCTGTTTTATTATCAAAGCTCTGACAAACATATAATGCAATGCATGTACAATTAATGTACAGTTAATCATTCCTCAAAAGCCTGAAGCTTGATACTCAGATTTTAACATGATTTTTCCCAAAATTTGTAAAGATAATCAAGTACAATTTGATTCACTCCAGTAAATGTTCATTTTGAAATATTACAACAACACTTATTCTTATACACAAAAGTTATTCTCATGTTTACTTAAATGAAAAACAATAAAGATTTAACAGCAACCACAACCTGAAGTTGGATGTTTTTACAACTATACTAAAAGGCCTTTTACTGCTGAAACAGTATGAACTATCAGTCAGACAACAGAAGACATGTGAATTGTGTACAACAGGTTTTCAGCAAAGTTTTGATCATGTTGATAAGTTTAAGGTCTTAGTAATATGCATATCAAATATGATACAGTAGGCTTTATAATAGCTATACGAATGAATTCTCATAAATAAGATGATAGTAGACTATACAGTATGATAATAGTCTGACTGTTGAGTACAGTTTTGTCCACTAGATGGCAGTAGGATACAGCACAATATATTCTCTCACTAGTCGGGCAGCTCAAGAGGATGTCATAGCCTTCATCATTACATGTGCGCTGTGTTAAAATGATACTTGGCTGCTATATTAATTGATTAAAATGTATATATTTGCAAACAGTATGAGCCTGGTGTCATTCCCAGCACAACTATCAAAACATCTTAAGCTAATTATATCACCTTACATAATGTTTGAAGGTTATGCAGTCGAGGGTATCTACGATTGGCTAATTAGCAGTTTGAAACAAATGATAATTAGCAGAAAAAATAAAAAATGATATTGACTGATTAGTATAGTTAGTAAATCCAAATTCAGTCAAAGTGGGGCTTAAAATGAATGCATGAATACATATTGTATTAATGAGCAGAAAATATAGATTTAATTAAGTTCCACGCTGACATATTTATGAGATTATGTGCAGATGTGATGTCTTTTACATGTGCAGTGCCATTACGTTCTGTGTGTAAAGTGTGTAAAACCAAATGGATAGGGGAAAACAAAACAAAAAAACTTCAGATTGAAACGTGATTAGTTCTTGTGAAATTAGTGATGTTTTGCACAAAAAAAAAGTAGCAAAATGTAGGTACGAAAAATTCTAAATGCAATTTAAAACCTGATTTGTGTGATTTTGTAATTTTCTGAAAAAGATAATAAAATCTGTCAAAAAAAGGTTTACAGCTTTCATCTAAAGCTGTCATTAAGCACTACTTGTAGACTTGTATGTAAACACACACACACACACACACACACACACACACATATAGTAATAAGGCCTCATCACTCATCAATGTACTA
>NW_015623669.1:753376-769340 GCF_001515625.1 Sinocyclocheilus rhinocerous
TATATGAATACACAGTATTTGTGGTGTTGTTTCTGTTCAACAATTCAATACACAGGAAGTTAATACTTAGTAAATTACTTTTTAGACATTTTTGTTCAGCTAATAAACCCAGTTCCAAATGAAGCAGAACCAACCCTTGCATCTCCCAGTAACACAGTTTTGTTCCTGAATTAATTGTGTTTGTGCAAATAAATTCAATGAATGACTCATAAAGACAGTCACTTATTTTGTTCCAGAATGAAACCAACACACTCTTGGTTCATAGCTATTTTCCATTTTGGTGAATTTGTGGCTAATTTGTATGAATCTCATCTGCTTATGCCCCATCTGCTTGGGTTTAGGGGTGGACCTAAGTTTGGAATTTCATTTATTTATTTATTTTCTAAGAATGAACGTTTCTGCACAAATCACGTTGTACAAATTCATACAAATTCTCTAAATGTCTCGTAAATTGCATTTTCTCATGCGATTGGACTGAATTAATCGCTGTTTTGAATGAATTGGTTGAATGAATGATTCAGTGACTCCCTTTTCGCCACCTATGGCGATGTAACCTGTAGAAAGAGTTACTGAAACCCCCCCCACCACCACTAATACACAGAGAAGCGGTGTGATAGAAACAGTGAAATGTCCACTCAACCAGTTGAATTTGAGGACTGAAAATAACGTTTGTATAATGATTATTTTATTTGCAACAAATGAAAATTAATTCTTTAATATGGTAAATATGTTATGAACCACTGTTATTTTAGTATCATTTAGATACTATTATAGTTTTTATTAATATTTTGAATTAGTTTTTTATATATATTTTTTCTGTTTTAATTGTAATTTAAAGTATTTATTTATTTTGATTTTTGATTTTTTTTTTTTGTGAGCAGCTGTATGTAGCTTTTTGTATTTTGGCGACTTCGGAGCCCCCTACAGTTAAGTGAGTGGAATTCACTGTCGTAATTATAGCAGATAGCTGTCACGTGCATTTGATGCTGCCGTAAAGCAATTCGCGCTTTTTTCGCGTAATTTTGTACCAGTTCACCAAAATGTTTGAGAGGGAGCGAGGAAAGAAACACAACCTCTTCGTCTTATTAGAAGTAAGTGTACATTGAGAATGATTTTGAAACTGATATTTCAAGGTAAAAAACTTACATACATCCCTTTCATCCCTTAAAAATATATCTATATTTGTATTTATTTAGTTTCCAGTTTTAGTATTAATTATATTAGTACTTCAAGTCAAACTAAACTAAAGTGATAGGTAAAATAAGTTAGTTTTTTTTATACTATATTTTATTTAATCTTACTCCAAGTTTCTTATGGTTTTAGTTTTAGTTACAATACCCTGTTAGGAACTCATTTTTATTCAGTGTGTAACCGGGGGTCTCTGCTCCACCTCTTGGCCTAAAAGAAAGTTTAAAGACCGACACACACACCAAAAGACATAGATTTGGTGTTGTCACTACTGTTTCTCCATTTATTAAACCTTGTAGCCTGGCGGACCCTTAACATTAGAAACAAAAGATAAGTTTGAGTCATTTTCAGTCCAGGTGTAATACTGCCAGATCTGAGACCTGGGAGCTTAACCTGGTCTGCAACCTGCAGCTTGAGAGATGAAGAGCTGAAAGTGTCTTAGTTACTCATTTGTAGGGTGCAGCTTGTTTGTCTTTCACATTTTTCTGTCATCCTCCTTGTGAATCACTGGTCTATTATCGAAGCTGTGTTTGTGTAGTTGGCTGTCTTTGATGTATTGGGATGGCAGACCATTGAAAACATCACAATCTATCACAGAAAGAGATTGAGTGGAGAGGTGGGAGAAAGAAAAACTCAAAAGATGTACTGAGTTGGTCACCATGGAAACGCTTCCTCCTTTTTATTGTTTTGTCTTTTGTTGCTCATTTTCATTTTCGGCTGTTGTGCTGAGGATATTAACATGCCCAGACCATTTCAAAGGTTACTGACTGCAGTTGCTCTATCTTTTCATCACTTTATCTCCCTACTGTTCACACGCATTGGTGTTCCTTTGAATTAGCAATCATACTAGTGGAATCTTTAGTGCTTTGAATTAAAGTTAACGGTAATATGATACCATTAACTAGATTTTAGTGGTGTATGTTTGTGCACATTTTTATTTTCATGTGTCGACTAACATACTAAACCACATGTAAAGTAATTAATTGTAATTTTATCTGTAGTGTACATATAAAGATGTACTTAAGTCCTTCTTACCTGCGTTAAAAAGACACTTAAACTCAGCTATTTACATTTAATATATATTTTAATATATACAATTTTCATTTAATTGCAAATAACGTGCAATTGCGTCCAAAAACATTACATTCTGTACTTCACGTAAGCATATTACTTCCATTATTCATCTATAGCACAAACAGTAATATTTAGAGGTTTGTACAGATCGTTAAACCTATGTTTGAGCAATAATACTCGGTTTTCTCTTGGAAAACATAATGTTACAGAGATATTCACACTGTATTCATTTACCTGAACAACAAGAAGTTCATTGCAATTATTTTGTTTACCCAATAATGTGTCTTTGTGTCCAAATCTTTGATTAATCTTCAAATAATCACTCCATCGTGAGGACACTTTATTGACCGATTAGCAAAAAATATCAAGAGTTTTCCCATCTGCATCAATGCGATAGTGTTTGTGCTCTCATTGTATTTCAAGCCTCAGTATAAAACAACCACCAGTTCAGACACTCTTCATTGGTGCAACATTGCATGTTACATGAATTTATACAAAATTGTACAGTTATAAATACACAAGTGAGACTTTTTTTACTCTCTGAACTTTTAGTTTTGTTCCTTGTTTGATTCAGGACAATGACGATACTGGATTCTTAGTTCAATAGTGAACAATTTCAACTGCATTACAACATCCAAAGAGTCCTGTTATTGGCTGCAAACTGAAAATAAGTTTTTGTTTGTGCAGACATTTTTTTTTGTATATAAAGACTAGGGTTGCAAAGGGGTGGAACATTTCCAGTAAATTTCCGGAAGCTTTCCAAAAATCCCTGGAATATTCCCAAAAATCCTGGTAAATTTCCAAAATTACTGGAATATTTCCGAAATTTACTGGAAATTTTCCAGTTTTTGCAACTCTAATAAAGACAATAAGGTTTTTATTTTTCCACACTTTATTATGAGCACAAAAAACATTAAAGGCCTAAAACATTACGAAAACATTTAATTAGTAAAAGTTTTTAATATTTCATATATATTCAATATTTCTAGGCCATGTGTTCTTTTAAAATATTTGATCTGTTTTGATGTAAATATATCTTCAGTGACATCTTGTATAAACACATGCAGTTTAAACAATTTTAATCCAACGTCTGAAAGGCATTAAAATAAGCTGTAATTCACTTTTAAAGCTGAAGCATTTGCTTTTTTGAAAGCTGGATATCTGAATGTTTCTGTTGCAGTATTTTAAGATATAATTTCTCTGTAGTGAGACCAACATCCAGTTTCCTTCTTAGATAATCCATATTCAAATCACAGACAGCATGGTGAAATCTTGTGACTAAATCCAACCGCTTTCTCACATGGCTTGTACATCCAGGAAACACCATCTGTGTCCATCTAAAACAAGATGCCTGTGGAGGAACCTTACAGATGGTGGAGTTCTGGTCGGGACCGATGTGAACACTTTGTTTTCCACAAATTTGCAACCCAAGTGTTCTGTTAGCCTCAGTAGTCTTTGAACTAACTTGATGTGCTCTTTTTCTGTCAGAGAACCACGCTAGCGGTGGCACAGTTGTTAGCAGGAATCCCGATGCCAATCCGTCGATGACAGGTGAACATCTTGCGCAGTTCCGCCCTGAAACGATCGTGCAGCCATGCATATAAAAATGGGTTACAACAAGACGAACTCATTCCACACAAGTGACACAATAGCTGGATCAGAAGAAAGTAGCGCTTGTCGATCAGGTCTATATCAATATCCCGTAGAACATTGAAGACGCTTATCGGCAGCCAGCAGATCCCAAAAGCGGCGACGACCAAGGACACCAGGCGAAACGTCTTGCGCTTCCGAGCCCGCTGGGCTTCCGCTTGGCTCTGGGTACGATGACCTGGCACCACGCAATTGCGAAGCTTCACTGAAATGCACAAGTAGGAGATGCAAAGAGCGGACAGAGGAAGAACGTAGGTGATGAAGAGCGTGCTATAAGCGTAGGCTAGCCGCTCTTTCTCCTGACCCATCCAGAACTCCTCGCAGATGGTAAAACCTTCGTCCTTGAACTCCACATGATATGTGTGGGCCACAGCAGGAGCTACCAGACCACACGACAGAATCCAGATCCCAGAGAGCAGATACGTGCAGGCCAGAACTGAGATGCGCTTCTTCAGTGGATGAACAGTAGCGTAGTATCTAGAAATTAAAACGACAGTTTTAGGCAACAACAGTGATCTCACGTCTGTATCTGATGCAGAAGTGGTGCAATTTTTTTGTTCTATATTCATTCTATATATTCAAGTACATTAAAAATATAAACAATGACTTCTCTTCTACCATGAGCACATGTTTAATTTCTGAAATTAAAGGGATAGGCCTTTTCCACCAAAAAATTCTCTCATCATTTACTCACCCTCATGCTGTCCATTGTTTCAGGCCAAATTATTACAGTTTAAAAAGTTTTAAATATTAGTGTTTTTCTCACACACATCTATCATTTTGCTTCAGAAGACAATGATCCATCAGTCGCTGTTCAAAGCATCAACTTCGAGGATGAGGTTGAGTAAAAAATGATGAGAGAATTTTCATTTTTGGGTGGAGTAAACACTTTATTTGTCAGGGTGATACAAATTAATTAAGAAAAATATTAAAAGGAGGAAATGCTTGAAAAGAAAACCTTTGAAGGTAGTTTGGCATGGTAATTCTTAGCAAATAAATAAATCAAAACTTTCACTGCAGACCTTAATGACGTGTGTCAAGTGTGTATGTCGATAAGCCTTTTAAAATATCAGATAATTTGACCCTTTTTATGAAATGGCAAGTTTAGATCAGGTATAATGCCATGTGGTGCGACTCCTAGAGCTGAGACTCAATTTCACAAAGAATTGATTCTTGAATTACGAGGGGGTCGAGTCCTAAAAAGAGCTGTATTCAAGTCTACAGCGGTGATAAAAATGTAATTCACTCTCCCAAAAATACTAATGAGTAATGAAGAGTTGATGTAATGTAATGAAGACATTAGTTTGCAGCACAGTGGAATGGCAAATAATGAAAGGTCTTACTGATCTTTAAAAAGTCTGACATGGCATTTTAAAAATGTGGCAACGTCGATCTGTCTAGCCTAGGGAATGTTTAGATAGACAAACGATTATAAAGAGCACCATGGAACGCAAAAAGGCGTTTTGTGTGAACAAGCCTAAGTCAGTTTGGTTTCAAGGATTTGATTAGTTAGGGAGTTTTGCCTGCCTTAAAATTATTCTTAATCTGACTTATTGTTATAATTGACACTATCGGTTTAAGTTCATATTTACTTTTTTTTATTTATTTATTTATTTTTTTACAAAAGAATCATATTTTACACAGAGTATTTTAGTATTTATAGTGACATTACTGCCCAGCAATGTTGGAAACAGACAATCTCTCTGTCTATAATATATGTATTTACACACGCACAAACACGTTCGCAATAAGAATCACAAAATATTATTTCTGATTTCATTTTTAGAATCGTCTTTGATTCCAAAACCTAAAAAATGCAAATCCATGATGTTTATGCATTTTTAATTAATATTTTATTACATTTTGTAACTACTTTTATTTGGTTACACACCTCATGACTTTTAGTCATTAAATGAAAAATAAAATCTTGAATATAAAAAAAAAATTCTAAACTATTTGAAACCAACATACTGTTTTATTTCATACTATTTCTAGGCAGTTATTGCAAGCCAGATTTTTGAAAAGAAGCTCTTGTACGACCCTGGGAACACCAGCTGACTAGTGGCCCCAATTTGAGTTTGAGAGCTTTGTTAAGATATAAAGACTACGTAATAAGCTGAAGCAAATACAAGATTTAGCATGCTGATTTTGTAGAGACATAATAAGTAGGCTGTAAAAAACGGGATAAAAATAAGACCTCTATGAACTCTTTTTATTCACTTTAAGGTGAGCAGAACCTGTTGGATGTTTTGCTGCAAAAGCTCGCTCTTCAATGGATGCACATTTCCTCACCTCCGATCCAGCCTGGATGAATGGGTCTGCATCCAAACTCACCGATAATATCAAGGGCTTTTAAAGACAGTATTCATGTGGGCTTCACCAGACCATGTACAGGAGATGACGGCCTAGTCCTAAGGTAAATTGATTCTTAATGCACCTATTATACTACAAACCAACAATTTTTCATTTTCCTTGACTATTGTGCAGCAACATCATCCATCACTGACTCGCAGGGAGGGAAGTGTGAAGGTTAAAGGCTATACGAAGCCATAAAGTTTAACAGAGAAGATCCACTATGAATTTATTTTCACAATTGGGGATAAAAAGTCCTGGTTTATTTTAGGTGTCCTTGGTATTTCACATATGGCAGCATGTTGACATTACTTTAGCCTTCCAGTTTTCTGTGTCTATAGAATGTGTCACTATACAACTGTGTGTCACATAATATCATGCATTCTCATGGTCTTTTTTGTGTACCATGAGATAAAATTACTATTTACAAATGAATGCTTCATGGCAGCGCTTACGTGCTCTTCTGGTACCCTGAAAAAAAGCCATTTAGATTACTGCTTCATTCAAATTGAGCTGAAAATCACCAAAACTGTTGCATGCATGTTTAAAACAATGTGGATTTTTAGACAAAAGAAGTCTAACAAAGTTCAACCATGGACATGTGTCACATGACAATTCTGTCATTTGTTTTTAGTTTTCTGAAAGTCATTAAAATTCCCATCAGTGTCTTGTATTGTTTTGTATTGTATTTTTAAAAAAGATAAATATTAAAATGCTTGATTTTTTTTTTTTTTACTCTATTATCATACTTAAATATTTAATTAATTTGTATGTCGGATTGTCTTACAGTAGTGTATGACTGGCAAGGCCTGTGTCTGGGACAAGAACAAGCTATAAAGCCATTTGAAAATCTGCAAAAAATAATGAAGGCATGGTAAAAAGGTTTCCAAGACATTTTTATTATGACCTTGGTACAGCAAAAAGAAAGCTGAAATCTGTCCAAACAAAAATCTGTTCAAAAAATGTTCAAGCTAAAATCAACTCCTTAGATACAAAATGGCATGTTTGAAGAAATGCCTAATTGTTGGTAGATCAGAACAATTTAAGAAATTATCATAATTTTCAGATCCCAGTCATCATATGATCACCTATGCTCTATTCGAACTGATCGACATGTGGCAGAAGATTTACATAATAAATTTCATTTTAAAAATCTAATAAAAAAGGTGATTTTTAAATTGTAATATTTCACGTCACAGTTTTTACTCTATTTTTAATTAAATAAATGCAGCCTTGGTGAGCATAAGATCCTTTTTTTCCCCAGAATGTTCTTTTGAATGGTAGTATATGTGATTAATCCACTGAATCAGTCTGTTACATAATCATGCTCTACAAAAGCCCCGGAATGCTAGTAAAACATTGATGAAGTAATAAATTAGTCACACAGTCAAGAGCCACAGCACTCACATGCATCACTCACCTGTCCACCCCAATAGCTGTCAGTGTGAAAACCGACACGTACACCGTCACCGGCTGAATGAGGAACACCAGGTAGCACATGAATCTTCCAAATACCCACCCACGTGGATTAAAAGCATATGCCAGGGTAAAGGGCACGCAGGTAGCACACATCAGCATGTCGGAAAACGCTAGGTTACCGATGAAGAAGTTGGTAACGTTGTGCATTTTTTTGGTGTGGCAGATGACATAAAGCAGTAGGTAGTTCCCAAAAACTCCAACCAGGACCACAAGAGCGTAGCAAGGGATGATGAGAGGTTTAAAAGACTGAAGGAGCTCCACGCCAACAAACTGAGGACTGCGCTTCGATGTGTTCGTCGACTGCAGCATGACTTCGTAGATTTGGCCCATGCTGGAATTCTGCATGGTGACATTTTCCAGGCAACACGCGGGCACAGGAGTGCTGAGCCATTCGCCACCACTGCCATCCATGCTTACGGAATACTGCTTGTAGAGACCTAAAGACTGGGTGTTTTGGCATATTAACAAGGAAAGAGATACATTTTGGTTAGCTTTCTTTATAACTCAACTCCGTTTTAACAGATGGACTGAAATGTCCGTGAAGAGTAAGTGAGTTGAGTGTGACCTGTGGAGGCGTGTGGTACCAAACATGCAGTTCGCACCATATAGGTGCTAGTTTGTCTTGAAAGTTAGCTTGGCTCATATAATGAAGTGACTTTTTCAGACTTTAATGAGCACAGCTACAATTTTTCTCAAAGTTCCTGTTCACAATACCGAACCACTTTCCGCACAGCAGTACTTCTGAACATTAGAGATGCAAGCGTCAAATCTAAAAGCCCTTCATTACAGCCTTGACTTGCTTCGGATGGCTGGTTTCCGAAGCAGGTCACTCGTATAAAAGAATCAGACTATGTGTGTTCCTTTCAGTATTTGCTCTTTCAATCCAAACAGCAGTAAACAGAAACTTGTAAGGACACTAATGAAAGCCAGCATAATTTGAGTCAAAGATGCGTCTGCTGCAATCACACATGGCCGTTGCCGTTGAAATGCAAATGAGCCTCATTCACTCGTGCCCTCTAATTAAGTGAGTAAATGGTTCATAGATTAAGCATAAATGCTCTTTGGTATTTCCTGTAGCAAGCTACTGCAGAAGCAGTGATTGTGTGTTCTGTTTTTGTCTCTTTACCAATCAGTCAGTTGTTGTAAAAGCAATAGATACTGCATTCATTTTTGTTTTAAATGTGTAACTCGTCAACATTATCATTTTAAGTCAGGGTTTGTATGGTAATGCATTTCGCATTTGACATACATTCAAAAATACCCATTTGACAGGGATCAATTTGTGGTCCTTGAATCATACATGCATCAGACAAATGAAGCACCAATCAATCTTTGCAGATTCAATTGTTTTTATGGACAAGACAGTACTAAAATGGCCATATGTTCAGTGCAGTTCATTTTGAACAGCATGATGAGCTGAATGTCAGAGACAACTTATTTAATTAGCACAAATCTTCATTAAGCATACTCAAAGATGAGATTGAATAAATATCCCCAGGGTGTCGACTGGGGAATAGAATAAATTAACAAGCGCTCACTGGATGAGATATGGAATATTTACAATGCTTTTTATTTGAAATTAAGTGGCATTAAATGAATATCACGGTAATCTTAAAGTGACAGTTTAAATTTCCTAAAGGCTGTGTTATTGTGATAGTTTTTCTCTTCTTAGTTGCCTTGTCACTTGTTTGACAGTGTTAAAAAAAGTTATCATGGAGGTTTTCTTGTTTAAAGGGTTAGTTCACCCTAAAATGAAAATTCTATCATTAATTACTCACCCTTGTGTTGTTCCAAACCCGTAAGACCTTCGTTCATCTTTGGAACACAATTTAAGATATTTCTGATGAAATCTGAGGGCTCTCTGACCCTCCCATAGACAGCAAAGTAACTACCACGTTCAAGGTCCAGAAAAGTACAAAGTAATCCGTGTGACATCAGTGGTTCAACTGTAACGTTACAAAGCTACGAGAATACTTTTTTGCGCAAAGAAAACAAAAGACTTTATTCCACATTTTCGTCTCTACTGCATCACTTGTGCATGCGCGTTCACGACAGTATCATGACGCAAGCATGTGTCGGCGCTGACCCAGATCCGGCGTGATGACGTCATTACGCCGGATCTGGGTCGGTGCCGCCACACGCTCGCATCATGATACTGTTGTGAACGTGCGAGGGTCAGAGAGCCCTCAGATTTAATCAAAAATATCTTAAATTGTGTTCCGAAGATGAACGAAGGTCTTACGGGTATGGAACAACATGAGGGTGAGTAATTAATGACAGAATTTTCATTTTTGGGTGAACTAACCCTTTAAGACACTTTAGCAAAAATGGGGATTGCTTTGGAACGTTTATTTATTTTCAGTAATTAATTTCATATTTTTTAAAGCACAGATTCACCAGTTTGCATCATTACTCATAACTGTTCACTGAAGGTTTTTTTTTTTGTTTGTTTTTTTACATCACTTGCTCACCAATGGGTCCTCTGCAGTGAATGGGTGCCGTCAGAATGAGAGTCCAAACAGGTTGAATTTTAGCTGTAAGTAATGATTTGAAGTTAAAAACATCTTAATGATGGATTTAGTTTATTACAAACATGCAACTTTTCCCTTCACAAGATGTTAATTGATGGACTGGAATCGTGTGAATTATTTGTGGATTATTGTGATGTTTTTATCAGCTGAACTCTCATTCTGACTGCACCCATTCACTGCAGAGGATCTAGAGAAGCAAGTGACGCCATGCTAAATTTCTCCAAATCTGTACAGATGAAGAAACACTCATCTACAAACTGGATGGCATGAGGGTGACTGCATTTTCAGCCAATTTTCTTTTTTGGGTAAACTATACCTTTAAGCTATTTTAGACCTAATATCAAGATGTGCATTGAATGTTGGCAAAATATTTGTGAGCTCTCTTTTTTATCTGTATTTTTCAGGTCTAATTATAGCCTAACACACTGAGCAGAAACTTGCAATAATGTCTGCTTCTGAATTGCACCCAGACTAAACAGCTCTTGATATCTATATTATGAGTAAACAGACACGTGAGGTATGTGTTATTCTAAGCCTCCAGCATACTGTGAGTTTCTTTAAACCACTCTGGGTAGCGTCCCCTCCCTGTGGGTGCTTCAATTATGTTCAGCCGGTAAAAACTTAGACTAATGGAACCATTGACGTGCTCTTTAGTGCTCACGTTAGAGCGAGAGCCCAGGTGAGCAGAACTGAGTCAGTGTCCCTGCGGTTTGCCGTACAATGCTGTCAACAGATTTTAATGTGCAAAATAACTGAAACAAACCAAAAATTGCTGAAACAACCTAATATAACTAGGGATGGGTGATGACTATACCTAAAATTTTAAATCTTAATATTTTTTCAGATTTCAACAATAATTGATATTTTTGCATTTGCTCTAAACTTATTAAAAATGTGAAACAGCTATTGGTTCTAAGCACATTCAAAATGTTTAGTGCAAAATCAAAAATGTAGACCTAGCAACGACGACTTTTTATTAAATTAACACATGTAAATGTGACAATATAAAAAAAAAAGAGTGTAAAATGCGTACAATAAGTGCATTCTGACAGCTTCTTTAGAGCAATGTAATTTACATGCAGTACTACATTTTACACTGTGCAACTGGGGTAAATTATGAAAGTATTTAAGTTTTTTTTTAAAGCTAAAATCACAAATCTATCAACGGTTTCTGGTTTAAGAGATGCTCTGTGCGTTCCCACTATCACTAAAAACTGTTTCAGATGGGGAACTATAAGCACTTCTTGGCTAGTTTGCAGGAGGACTGAAATTGCCTATTGGTGCTGTCTTTGGCACATTAATCTTCATTTTCGACAATATTCATTATTTAATATCAATATAAACAATATAATGTAATTTTATATTGATTACTTGATAATCTCGATAATATCTCTAATATTCAGTATATTGCCCTGCCCTAAATATAACTGCAGTTTAAAACACACACACACACACACACACACACACACACACAGTACAAAGCTGTTGCAAGCAATGCAACACAAAATGCTATGTGGTCAAAAATTGTCTTAGAAAACATGATCCTAATTATGCTGATATAAAATGTGAAAAGAAAAAATCTGTCACCAATAACTGCAGCAAGAAGCTGTTTACTTCAATGCTGTTAGGTGCTCTTTGAAGTGATGGCATGCTATGAAACAAAAAAACCGAGGCCCTATTAAAATCCTTTTTAAAATAGGCCTATAACATTAAAAATCACAACCGAGAACTTTCCATCAAGGTGTGAGGTCTTCATTTAGCACCAGCGTGCCACAGTGACTTTTATTGTTATAACCCTATTTTAATAAAGGTTTTTTAATATATATATATATATATATATATATATACTATTTTTTTTTTTTACACCTCATATGGGTGCCTTTTTATGTCTGATGCATCAGATGTGCAAATTATAACTGAAGAGGGAAGCTGACTGCAAGAAAAAGAAATGGAATGAATAGTGACCTTCAAGCACATGGAAACCACATTAAGGCTGCAATTCACTACAAACTGGGCATCCTACACTAAACAACTGAGGATTACACACCAGCAGATTTAAAGTTGTTCTGAACACAACACTTGTGCTGAAACATGCTTCGTTTTAAGAAGATGCATGACAAATGAAAACATTGTTATAAGATCAGCTCAAAATATCTAACATGTCTTGATGTCCCCTGACTGGATGGAATCATAAGCTGTGTCCCAATTTAGAGGCTGCATCCTTCGAAGGCTGCATTCGAAGACTGGCCACGGCGCCACGAATGCTGTCCTCTTTCAAAGCCTCCTTCAAATGTGAGCTTGAAATCCATCCCTCGTTTCCCAGACCATGAAGGATACAACAAATGGATCATTCACAGCCCAGACTATCCTAAGATTCATTGCGTTCCAATGACAACATTATTTTAATTTTTTTGAGAGATAATTCCGGAATACACATTTACATTTACAGATGCAATTTTATGGATAGTTTATTTAATTTTATTATGTACAGAAATGAACCATGGTGAAATATTTAGACAGGTTGTGAACCCTGTTTTGTTCAGTTGAATATCACTTTCAAAAACGTCATACAAACGTTACTGTCATTTGTCAACATGAACTGTCACAGTTGCTAGGCGACAAGAACAATCCTCTATAGGTTAGCCTGTCCCATTTAACAACGCTCTGTCTGACTCCGCTAAACCTTCAAAGTCTGTCTTTCTACACACCAGCTTATTGGTGGAGAGGTGACAGAGTGATGAAGCCAATCATTATATGGGGATGATTAGGAGGCCATGATGGGCAGAAGCCAATGGGCGAATTTGGCCAGGATGCCGAGGATCACACCTTTATTCTTTTCGAAAGACATCCTGGGATTTTTAATGACCACAGAGAGTCAGGACCTCAGTTTAACGACTCATCCGAAGGACGGTGCTTTTTTGACAGTATAGTGTGTCCATCACTATTGGCACTAGGACCCACACAGACCACAGGGGTCAAATCAGCGGCCAAATCAGTCAGCAGGACACGGGGATTTTTCCTGACTGACCTCGGGGCTGCAGGCTGTACACTAGAGGTCTTCTCAGGTCCTAAAATCTGTAGAATAAGTCCTAAACAGATTTTAGGACCCGAGAAGACCTCTATATTGTATCACCCTGAAGTGGGTTATTCTGCGATAACAACCGGCTGGATGTACATTATCCCACTTATTACACGGCTACTTGCCACAAGTAAATAATTAGACACAAAATATTGATTTGAGTTGATATATTTGTATGAAAAGCTTCTGTGAAGACAGCAGTTGCGAACAAGTGGCAAGTTCAAACTACGGACATTTGAGGGATACTGTGCAGTCACACCACTTATTACACAACATTTCACCACATAAATAATGATGGCGATAAAAGATATTGATTTAAGACGAAAATGTTTTACAATTTTACCAGTTTGTTAGTTATCTTATAATCCATTACAGTGTACAAAACAATGTCGCAAAATGGCAGCAGCTGCGTTTGTTTGAAATGAGAGAGCGAGTCTGTGATACCAGGATGACATAGTCAAATAATTGTACATATAATATTGAGTTGAGTTTTAATATTTTATTAGCTAACCAAATGCAAAGCTTCCACCAAGAAAAACTGTTCCTAGCAAGCGTATAGCGCCGACTTCAGTTACCCGGATTAGCCTGTGTTATCAGCTTTTATCAAGGGATAACATACCTCAGAATGACGTGACTGACCAATCAGAAACAAGTATTCCACAGAGTCGTGTAATGTAATATATATATGAAGAGTTTATTTGCAAAAACCGATAACTCTATTTTTTATTTTTTTTTCAGAAATCACGTTTTTTTTTATGTGCATTCCAAGTAATATCAATCAAACTGCAGTTGGGTTGTTTTGATTAAGTAATAATAACTTAAACAAATACAGGTAATTTGCAAAGTTAAAGTTAATTGAAAGTATGTTTTTTACATATTAAAAGTTTGTTTTATAGCAAAAGCAGATAACTCCACATTTCATGTTTTAGAGTTTAAAATAACATGTTTAATCTTTGTAATCTCCTCAGATGACAATGTAGACGCCTGACAAACGTTGTTGCGGGGCTGCAGGCTGTACACTAGAGGTCTTCTCAGGTCCTAAAATCTGTAGAATAAGTCCTAAACAGATTTTAGGACCCGAGAAGACCTCTATATTGTATCACCCTGAAGTGGGTTATTCTGCGATAACAACCGGCTGGATGTACATTATCCCACTTATTACACGGCTACTTGCCACAAGTAAATAATTAGACACAAAATATTGATTTGAGTTGATATATTTGTATGAAAAGCTTCTGTGAAGACAGCAGTTGCGAACAAGTGGCAAGTTCAAACTACGGACATTTGAGGGATACTGTGCAGTCACACCACTTATTACACAACATTTCACCACATAAATAATGATGGCGATAAAAGATATTGATTTAAGACGAAAATGTTTTACAATTTTACCAGTTTGTTAGTTATCTTATAATCCATTACAGTGTACAAAACAATGTCGCAAAATGGCAGCAGCTGCGTTTGTTTGAAATGAGAGAGCGAGTCTGTGATACCAGGATGACATAGTCAAATAATTGTACATATAATATTGAGTTGAGTTTTAATATTTTATTAGCTAACCAAATGCAAAGCTTCCACCAAGAAAAACTGTTCCTAGCAAGCGTATAGCGCCGACTTCAGTTACCCGGATTAGCCTGTGTTATCAGCTTTTATCAAGGGATAACATACCTCAGAATGACGTGACTGACCAATCAGAAACAAGTATTCCACAGAGTCGTGTAATGTAATATATATATGAAGAGTTTATTTGCAAAAACCGATAACTCTATTTTTTATTTTTTTTTCAGAAATCACGTTTTTTTTTATGTGCATTCCAAGTAATATCAATCAAACTGCAGTTGGGTTGTTTTGATTAAGTAATAATAACTTAAACAAATACAGGTAATTTGCAAAGTTAAAGTTAATTGAAAGTATGTTTTTTACATATTAAAAGTTTGTTTTATAGCAAAAGCAGATAACTCCACATTTCATTTTTTAATGTGCATTCCAAGTAATATCAATCAAACTGCAGTTGGGTTCTTTTGCTTAAGTAATAATAACTTAAACAAATACAGGTAATTTGCAAAATTAAAGTTAATTGAAAGTATGTATTTTTACATATTAAAAGTTTGTTTTATAGCAAAAGCAGATAACTCCACATTTCATGTTTTAGAGTTTAAAATTAATTTTTTTCGAAAGTGGCGTTTATCGGTTTCTGCAAATGAACTCTTCATATATATATATATAGTGCCTTGCGAACGTATTCATACCCCTTCATTTTTTTCACGTTTTATGTATTTGCCTTTTGTTAAACTGCTTTAAATTACTTTTTTTTCCACATCAATCTATACACCATATTGACAAAGCAAAAACAGAATTGTAACAACTTCATAAATTTATTACAAATAAAAAAACTGAAATAAGTACATTGCTAAATATTTAGCTGAAGCACCTTTACAGTCTCAAGTCTTTTTTATTTGATGCGACAAGCTTTGCTGATCATCATTTGGCAATTATCTGCCATTCTATTCCTCACCTCTTCTCCTCTCAAGCTCTGTCATGTTGGATGGGGGCAGATGCACATTTTCAGGTTTCTCCAGAAATATTTGATTGGGTTCAAGCCCAGGCTGTG
>NW_015623669.1:773491-782273 GCF_001515625.1 Sinocyclocheilus rhinocerous
GGTTCTGAATGCTCTGGACTAGGTTTTCATTAAGGCTATCTCAATAGTTTGGTGCACTGAGCTTTTCTTCTACTCTGACGAGTCCCTCAGTCCCTGCTGCTGAAAAACAGCCCCACAGCATGAGGCCTCTACCAGCACACTTTACTTTTGGGATGGTACTCTGCAGGTGATGAGCAGTGCCTAGTTTCCTTCAAACGTAATGTTTGGAATTGAGGTTCATCAAAGACCAGAGAATATTGTTTCTCACAGTCTGAGTGTCCTTTAGGTGCTTTTTTTTTGCTAATTCCAAGTGTGTTTTCATGTGTCTACACTGAGGAGAGGATTGAATCTGGCCACACCCCCATAAAGCCCAGATCGGTGGAGTGTTGCAGTGATGTTTGTCCTTCTGTAGGTTTCTCCAATCTCCACAAATGACAGCATGAGGCTGCTATCAGCACACTTTACTTTTGGGATGGTACTCTGCAGGTGATGAGCGGAGCTGGTTTCCTTCAAACATGATGCTTGGAATTGAGGTTCATCAGACCAGAGACTCTTGTTTCTCAGAGTCTGAGAGTCCTTTAGGTGCTTTTTTCAAATTCTAAGTGTGTCTTCACTGAGGAGAAGATTGAGTTTGGCCACTCCGACATAAAGTCCAGATCGGTGGAGTGTTGCAGTGATATTTAGATTTCTCACATCTGCATATATGATCATGGAGCTCAACTAGAGTGACCATCAGGTTCTTGGTCACCACACTAACCAAAGCCCTTCTCCATCAGTTGCTCAGTTTGGCCAGGAGGCCAGCTCTAGGAAGAGTCCTGGTTGTTTCAAACTTCTTCCATTAAGGGTAACAGAGACTACATGCTTCTATGAACCTTCAATGAAGCAGAATTTTTTCTGAACTCTTCCCCAGATGTGTGACTTGACGCAAACCTGTTTCTGAGCTCTACATGCAGTTCTTTTGACCTCAGTGCTTGATTTTTGCTCTGATATGGATTATCAGCCATTAGACCTTTTATTAAGACTTGTGTGCCTTTCCAAATTATACCCATTCAATTGAATTTGCCACAGGTTAACTTCACTCGAAGTGTAGTATCATCTACAAGCAATATGAATGCTCCTAAGCTAAATTTCAACTGTTCCAAATTATGAATACTTATGCAATGGAATCATTTAAGTTTTTTATTTTTAATAAATTTGCAAAGATGTTAAAAACCATTTTTTTGCTTTACCATTATGGTGTATGGAGTGTAGATTGATGTGGGAAAAAAGTTTAACATAAGGCAGCAACATAACAAAATGTGAAAAATATGAAGGGGTATATGTATATATGTATGTATATGTATATATAATGTATTTACAGCCAGCATGAATCAAGGCTTTGTCCGGACAGCATTCTTGTAATGCATGGGGAAGAGCAATTATACAACATTTTAATATGAAGAGGCACTCTTTGGTTTTTAATTTCAATAACTAATGTGCTCACTCACAGAATCAGACACTGTGTCTTTTTATGTAACATACTGTATGGTAACATATGATTCGTTAGTCTTTTGGATTGGATTGCATTCTCACCACAAGCGAACCACTTAAGCAATCGGGCAATCGGGCCGAGACCACCTTGTTCAGGCAAATCTTGAACCGATTATTTCAGTGTGGATCTGAGCATGACTGCCGTGTTTACATATGCCTAAACGAACCAAACGAAGGGAGAAAACGGGACAGGTTCCGAAACAAACACTCCAAACAAGCCAGGTGTGAAAACACCCTAGGGATGGAGCTCCTGAATTGGGACACTGCTGTAGTCTGAAGCTAAAAAATCTTAGCCTGTGCCTTTTATACAATATGCAATTTCTACCAAAATCTGTCAGCTGTAACTGCCCAAGATCTGCAGATTCGCTCTGACTTTCGGCAACTAGTTGAGAAGTGTTAAGTCCAGACTGAAAATTGAACCTGATCCCACTGGAAAACAAGTATTTTACAAGGTGGTGATTTCATATTTCATACAATGTGACTCGTATAAAAAAAGGTCCACTCCTAAATATAACTGCCAGTGGGGTGTATGAAAACGTATGAATGAGATTGTACAAATTCATGGGATTGTTTTGGAAAACCTGCAGAAGTCAAGTGTAGTCCAGCCTTACGATGCACAGGAGAACAGGACTGTGCTGTAAGTGTAGACTCAAGTGTATATTGGCTGAATCCATTCCTACATCAACTGGATTTCCCAGTGAATTCATTACTTGTATCTCAAATCAAGCACTGTGCGGCTGTCCTACACGTACAAGCCAGATCAGACAACCTGCAGGCAAAAATGAGAAAGTGATATGGTTTGAAATTACATGAGTGTGTAAATGATGACAGACTTTTTTATTTTTGTGGGAACTCTTCCTGTAACCTCTATAACACAGCTCCGACAAAGCTGTTCCTAAAGTATCTTCCTAAAGTGACACCTTTCCTATAGCCTGACACATCTGCTGCACAATAAATCTAACACTAGCAGCAAGTGAGACAGATGAGTTGCCAGTGATCAAATATATGACAACATGCATTGTTCATGCAACAATTCCCCTCCTCAGAACACATTTTGTTTTCCCTTTAAAAGCAAATTGAATTGATTAATTGATTTAGTGTCAGAAAAGACCTTCTCAGAGCCTTTTGTCTTGCCGAACACATTCAGTTCCGTTTCAGCAGCACCTATTTGCTGTGAATCAGTCTTACAGATTTGCCTCAGAAGGAAGGAGATGAAAAACAGGAATTATTTTGTTAACCAAAGCAGTGAAGTAAAGTTAAGGTGTTATGATATTTTCACTTTACTCAACAAAGCGACAAGTTTGGAAAACAGATATTAATCAGATGGACAAAAGCAAAACTTTGTAATGCCATATCCTGTCAAAACAATAAGTTATGGGTTTATTTTTTCAGATGTCTACTTGCAGTAATGCCTTAAAATAGACTGCTTATCTCCTAGAGGAGAAGGATTTGAAAAACAGCAAAGATTAGTCTCTCTACAAGTCACTTAATTCAGCTGTCGATTTTCTGGCATTGTGTTTAATCATTTCAGCTACAAGCCAACTGCTCTCAAACGCTCACATTGAAACATATTGTGAATCCAGGTCGGAAATCTGCAATCTCTGCCCTGCCAGGTGAAGCTTTTCATGTGATTCATGTTCACAGTCAGTCTGCCTCTCTGACACACACACACACACACACACACACACACACACACTCACAAATATTACAAAAACAACAACAACAAAAAAGGGTACAGAAAATATGTTTGCAACGTGACAGCTATGAATTACAGAGTTGGATTTAATAGACAGTATTGTATTGAAACATGCTAAATTATTTTCAGCAAAGTATGTATGTATATGAATTATAGTATTGTTTAATGTATATGCGCATTTTATTTAGGTTCTATTTTGTAATGAGCTGAATTATAACGGCAACAAACAGTATAATTACTACAATAAACAATCTTATTAATAAAAGTTAATCTAGAGCAAAGGAATAAACGGTAATATGTGTTACATATGGCTTTATTGGAATGTTAAGAGTATTTAAAAATATGCCTCGCGGGATGTAAAGGAACTCGTGAATAAATTATATTCTATTTTTTAACCGGTTGTTTGAAATGAACTGTTCAAAAGAACCGATTTTCAGAAACGAGTCGGACTTTCCCTTTATCTTGTCGGCTCATAAATGGTTAATTGAAGAAGCACAACGAGGAGGGATTCGTTAATAGAGGAGTTAACAGACCAACAGTAAATGCATCTTCTGTTTCATTAATAAGCCGAATAACAGTAGACTGCAGAGTAAACGAATAATATATTAACCAAAATATGCGTCAAGTAGATTTTTACCAGTCATAATGAGAAAAAAAGCACTGAATCCATTCAATTGCAGACTTGAAACATACTTTAATCCAAAGTTAAATTTGCATTAAAATCTTTAAGTCATTACGTAGGCTATGATGTAAGTGCAGTACTCCACTTCTGAAATTAAATATAATAGCCAATGATACTGATATTTATATATTAATGTATTGTACTATTATTATTCTTTTTTTGTGTGTGCTGTTTTTGTGAATGCGTCTGAAATTTGGACTATTTTAACCTTTTCACCACTTTCCACTCCAGTCAGAAGCTCATGAGAAATGCATGAAAGAACTGAAATAATTCTAAGGAATAAGACGATAATTGAGACGTCTCACCTTTTTAAACAGGGATGCGGTTTAGTTGATTCCTCCTGGATGTGCAGTTTCTCAATCAGCGGACTCGCGCGCGTGCGTTTATCATGAGATGCGCTACCGGACCTGAGTGAGAGCGTCAGGCTCGTGCTTCCCGCTAGAGAGGCGGGTGTGTGTGTGTGTGTGTGTGTGTGTGTGTGTGTGAGGGAGAGAGAGATTTTGAGTTGAGTTAAAGTCAAAAGGGTGTCAGTAAATGTGTGCACAGTATCGATGAGCCAGAAGTGATTCAGTAGCTAGTCTGTTTTTCTATGCCATTTAAAGGACTATTTCGTCTAAAAATTAAAACTCTCGTGTGGATTTTTTTCCTAGAAGAAATTGTAGAAATTAGGAATAATCGTACTTTTTTTTTTTTTTTAAATGTATTTCATTTATTAATTTTAAAAAAGGCAGTTAACTGGCTGTTCATGGCCATAGCTGTCATGCTCCAAAGAGGACAAAAAACACATAAAAGCACCATATGGCTCATGCACTATATTCCAGGTCTTCTGAAATAATATGATGGCTTTATGTGAGGAATAGACACATTAAGCCAAAATGTAATTAGTTTTTCACTGATGTAATTGATGTTCGCATCTAGATTCAGAAAGGCTGGTCTCATAGATGTTGTAATTTAATGCCTCTATATATATATATAGACCCATTTTGACCCATTTAGATTGATTAAATCTAGAGTGATTTTTTTTTTTATTATTAGATGTTTCTTCGAAGGAACTGGTTCCTTTTCATGTCACTCAAGTGTTTCAGTTAGCATGTTTGTGCATTATTGTACTGTATGTTGAGCGGTATATTTTAGCATCCGTGTTAGTTAAACAGTATTAAAGCACATGTTTGCTGTACAGTAAGGGTCAAGCAATGTTGCTATGAACAGTTACTATATCTAAAGATTTGGTGTTCTGTGCTGCTGGTCCCCTGTAGTCAGGGTTTAATAGGTTTATCGGATGGTTTATTGGATGCAAACACACGCCATGCTCTACTCTTTGACCACATCTCTCCCAAGCTGAGCTGCAGTTCAGAGACTCAGAGGTGAGCTGAACTCGGGGCTCAAAGTGTAATTTAGAGGAATACAGTATGTTTTCTTTGCACGTGATCTCTTGTACGGTTCGTTTACTGCAATATTTGACTGGCAATTCCACTGTAGTCTTTGAGTTACCAGTTCACCAAGTCAAAAAAACAACAACAAAAAACTTATTTTACACACTCCAAATTACTTTTCTCTGCTGATTGTTGTAGTCCAGACTGATGTTAAGGGGTCAAGGTTTGGCTCAAGTATGCAAAGGCATAACTTTCTACAGATAATCCACACCTTTTTGGAGTTTGTGGTCACTTTTGCAAGCCTTGGGATTGGAACACAAAGCAGCTTTCATTCTGTGATTTAAATACTGATGTGCTAGACTTTCACCTGATAAATGTGGGAGGCAATACAATCAATCACAGCATACAAATAACCTCTGTTTTTAGGAAAGGCTGCTGACTGAATTATTTTTATACCATGCAGCCTGCAAACCATTTGGAAGGAATTGGCTGCTTGGCATGCAATTATGGCTTTTGATTTGGGATCGTAGTGATTTACACAAAGGAATGAATGGACAAAGACCTTGTTATGGAGGATGGTAACCGTGGTGACAAGATTATTGTGGTTAGTAAAACTGCTCTTGGATGAGAGATCGGTGGTAGTTAAACTGTGTACCAACACACACTCATGGCAATTTGTAATTATTTCATGATTTGTTGGCGAATTTGTACAATCTTATTAATACATTTTCATGCAGGTTACTTTTAGATGTGTTTTTGTATGACTCAAAACATATGAATTTTCCAAATCGTAAAATATATTTCACATACAGCAGGGTTATTATTACCATAAACTAAAATTAAAACTAAAATCATAAAAAAATTCATCACTTGAAATAAAATAAATAATAACTGAAGTTATTTACTTACCAACATTTCTCATTTTAGATTAGTCTAACTTTAAGTACTAAAATAACTAAGATTTAAATATAAATGAATACAAACTCAAATTACCTTTTTTTAAAAACAAAATTTTTTGAAGTTTTGAAGATTAATTAAGCTCCAACTAAAACTAGAATTAAATGGAAAATATACAAATAAAAACTATTCGAAACATAGTAATAATAACAATATATTAACGCTAAATAGTGCTCAAATACTAAAATAATAGTGTCATACAGTATCAGACAGTACAGAGATATTTTTGTTCAGGCTATAAATGGGTTTACAATGTGCAAACACCCAGAAAAAAACACCAAACACATGCAGATAAAAATGCCACACATTCAAAAAAAAAAAAAACAGTGTTTGTCTCTTGGGCAGCATGCTGTGTGAGTACAAATAACATTTTAATCATGACCGTATTGTTATTAATTATAACCTTGAGAAAATAGAACACGTAGTGCTACAGTCCATAAAGACATAAATGATTCTGCACAGTGGGGTTAATTATTCCACATAAACATATACAGAAAAAAAACAGCTGTGGATAAATATTCATGTCCCTTCCACTAAATCCTGACTCAGCAAACAGTTAGAGCTCACAGTTTGATGCCCTGCGTTTCTGTTCATGCACTTCTGCAGATTCTCTCAGTGTAAGGTTGATACACTAGATCAGTTTATACAACGAGTCAAGCAATGTCAGACTCTTACAGACTAGACAGACGGAGGGATAGATAGATAGATAGACAGATAGATAGATAGACTGTGTGTCTCTTGAAACAGATAGTGTTGCCAAGGCTTTTCACACATATGGCTTTGGCTGCGTGTAGAAGTAGAAAGATCTCCACAGACACAGAGGGAGTAAAACTGTCATTATTCTGGTAGGTAATAAGTATCTTTGCAAGACCAGTATATTAACACTCAGAAGAGATGAGCGCAAGGCATCTATTAAGGCTTTCACGTTAATCTCTGGAAAATTAAAGTACAATTTTATAATGTTACTTCTCTTTGAAATGACTAGTTTCACTTATTTCACAAGTTTATATATGCATTTATTTGATTAAAAAATACAGTAAAACTACTACTACTAAAAAAAAAAATAAAAAAAAAAGAGTAAAATATTCTTGAAAGAAGTCTCATGTTCATTTAGGCAGCAATATTGTGAAATATTAAAACAATTTTTTGGACACACCTTACAGGTGCACCCTAGACACATCATCAGGATGTAACCTGGGGTCATAAGGTGTTTCGGGTCTTTCAACACTGTACACCCTCTCCCAGGTGACCCGACGTGATCCACAGATCGCCCCTTTGATCCACAGCCATCTAGATGCCTTCTCAGCTGCATGATGTTCCTTATGGCTTTCTTCTTGTGCAGTCCCCTGATTCCCAAGAGCTTGAGGGCTCTGCCGAGTGACTGGCTGGCAAACCATCAGCAGCCAACCTCGATGGGGAGGCAGCCGGTCTTCCATCCCCTGCTACAGCATTCACCTGATTTGTCCCTCTTCCGTTCAAAAGCCTCTTTCATCCAATCTTCCCAGGGCACCGTCAATTCCACTAGAACCACCTGCCTTGAAAATTCTGAAAAGAAGACCATGTCAGGCTTAAGCGTGTTATATCACGCCTTGACTTATCAAGGTTTATGTTTAGAGGCAAGCCCTGCACGTCCTGACGCCACTGTCCTCACCAGCACACTGTGCCGCAGCCGCGCTTCAGCCTGGTCAACTGCCACTTCCTACCCATCCTCAACTCTATGCCAGCCGAGGAAACTTTATTGTCAGTGGATTCTCTGTACAGCATCGCCTCTCTTGCTCAGGAAACCATGAACTCCTCTGACAGTCTACTGAAGGAGAGTTGTAGCTTGTTTTTACTCCCGTACAGGGCTATGGTGCTGATGCTGCGAGGGAGACCCAACCGCCTACGCAGAGAGTGGCTGATCTTCCTCTCAAAGCCCTCGATGGTGGTTAGCGGACATAGTAAACCAGCAGTGGCCAGAAGAGTCGTGGCAGGATGCCATGCTGGTAAATCCAGGCTTTAGACTTCCCTGGGAGCCCTGATTTGTCCACTGCAGCAATCCAGGCATGCAACTCTTTTCCGGTTTCATGAAGTGTGCTGTTGAAGACTTTTCCCAGGCTCTTAACTGGCTTCTCTGTGATTGATGGACTACAATTTTTACTACAATTTAAAATGGTTTACAATCTAAAAACTGTTTTCTATTTTAATATATTTTAAAGTGAAATTTATTCCTGTGATGCAAAGCTGAATTTTCAGCATCATTACTCCAGTCTTCAGTGTCACATGATCCTTCAGAAATCATTCTAATATGCTGATTTGCTGCTCAAGAAATATTTCTTATTATTATCATCAAAGCTAAAAATAGTTGTGCTGCTTAAAGGTGCAATAGGTGATTGTCTTCAGAAAAATGTTTTGTTATGCTGGTTGAAAGTCTCTTCACATCCCGATAGCAATCGTTAAGCTAAGTGGTCTAAATGTATTTAGATGTATTTATATATTCTGTGGAAGGCATGGGACCAAGAAATGTTCATCCAATCAAAACGCTCGGTCCGAGCGTTTTAATTGGCTTTCCTACCTGCCTGTCAA
>NW_015623669.1:782361-789263 GCF_001515625.1 Sinocyclocheilus rhinocerous
GTCCGTTGAAGTTTACTTCACTTCGGAACATGGGCTGGAATTTGGAACCGCTGATGCAGCCTGTTGTAGTAATGTTGTCTCTGGTATTCTGGTCTGTGAGCGTATATGCGTTCAGGGGCGTGGCTTTGGATGGCGAGTGCAGGGAGGGTGGGACATTTGCTTTCAGTGCTATCAGGCTACAGTTAGCATTTTCCAAGATCTCCTACTGCACCTTTAATATCTTTGTGGAAACCATGATTTTTTTTTTCATGATTCTTTGATGAATAGAAAGTTCAGAAGAACAGCCTTTTATTTGAAATATTTTGTAACATTAGAAATGTCTTTACTGTCACTTTTGATCAATTTAATGCATCTTTGCTGAATTGTAGTAATTTCTTTAAAAAGACCTAAAGAAAATTAAAAAAATGGAAGTTTTTATTTGAATGGCATCACAGTATAATTATTTTATGAGTCAAAGGCTTTTAAGGCATTTAAAAGTGGTTGTTTCCGTTTTGCTTCAAGTAATTATTTTACCTTTGGGAAATACATGATACATTTGAAGGGCCATTAATATGCCAGAAATAGATTCTGCGTGTAATTATGGGTACACTTAAACTGGTCACACACAAAAATGTTTCACTAATTAAAGCAATATTTTCCAACCCTGTTCCTGGAGGCTCAACCAACAGTACACATTTTGGAACACGAAAGAAGTAGTTTTGAAAAATGCCCAAACTGGCTCTTTTTCTGTACAATGAAATTGTAGCTGTCAAACTGTTAAGTAAGATTTTCATTGATGAATATTCAGTGAATAAAGACTTAAAATATCAGTCTGTTCCTAACCAAACAGTTATCATATGATTTCAGAAGATATGGAATATAGCAGAGAAGTCATAATGACTTTTTAATCCTTGACTGCCCACTATAATTGGAAAAGAGCGGCATGAACATTCATCAAATCTTCGTTGTTTATCTTTCAGGGCTGTAAGAATGTCATACTGGTTAGAAATGAAATGATGGAATGCCCCTTTAGTAGAAGAACAAGCAGACAGGAAAGACTGTACAACTCCATTATCAAAGTTCCTGTGTTCAAATGCCATCAGTCTGACCTTCTAATTTCAACTGACAATGATAAATGGTATTAAACATTTAACCTTTGTGTTATCTGGACCCTCCTCTCTACTTTGAGGTACAGATATATAAAAACTTGGCACAGTAGTTCTCACATAATGTTTAAGCTCCAGACACTTTGAGCCAGGGTGCTCATGTGGGTGTCGCGGGTTCGAGTTCAGCCTGCAACATGCCCAAATTCAATTCCCTTTCTCTTTTCCCAATAATTTCTTTTTACTACCCACTCTGTCTTTTGAATAAAGATGCAAAAGTAAAGAAAACCTACTGGAATGTCACCTTCAACACATCCTTTAGGCAATGCCTGGAGCAAACTTTCTCAGCTCTTTTTGTGAACTCTTTGGTTCAGCTTGTTTTCCTTCAGGTCTATCTCTCATGCAGAAAAAAACCCCAATCCCATCATTGTTGAAGGCTACCTGTTGTGCTCGCTAGACAAAGCTGTCAACCGCTGTGCTTTTTCCATCTAGACTCCAGTAACCTCAACACTTACTGTCCAGACAGATGGCTTCTGAGATTTCCGGTAATGAATACCTCTGGTACAGAGAGGTCAGAGATATATATAATATTTATACCATATACACCCCAAAATCTTTTGAGAGCAACAGTGTGACGCAAATGAAGTTCACAATGGCATGAGCACAGGTGAAGGTTAGCAAATTGTGATGCCTTCCAGAAATTTCTTAAATGTCTCATGAGAACGTTTATATAGTTTGTATGGAAGTAAAATAATGACAAATGTCTTTGAAACAAAAAAGCATTTTGAAATTTCGAAAAACCACTGAATTTGTGGAAGCGAATGAAATGTTTTGAATTGAAATATTGACAGCTTAAATAAACAACTATGTTAAATTTCAGCCCTTAAAAATGCAAGCCCTGAAAATACAAGGCATAAAAATGCAAGCACTGTAAATGCAATGCATTAATTTTTCAGTTAGTGCAATTCAACATGCTTTTTTGTTTCAAAGACATTTGTCATAATTTTACTTCCATAAGTTTGCACATGAATGTAGCAAACGAAGGCTTCTCTGAAAGATATACTGAAACTGAATTCATAACCATAAATAAGGGACTTTCTTTTATCATTCATATATACTTCATGAATTGTAGTCCATAGAGTGACCAGGGATATTTTCTATTGGTTTTTTTTTTACTCCATTGAATATTTCTCAGAGTTAGATTCTTTTTGAAAATTAATTTCTGTATAAATGCATACCCTTCAGTCTTGACTTCAAAAATGCTATTTCCACATTTCTACTGTTATTGGCCAGAATATATTTTAATATATATATATATATGTTTAAACAGAAAATGTTTTCAATGTGTCAATACCTGGCCAATAACATATATATATATATATGTTATTGGCCAGGTATTGACTCATTGAAAACATTTTCTGCAAAAACATATTATGTTGCATTTTTTTACGACATGTTCAACGTGAAACGTTCAGTGAGTGGTGCTCATGTTGCTCATGTGGTGCTGAAGCAACCATTCATTTTAGCTTGCTTCTACATGTCTTTGAGGTCTTTTATCATGACTGTGTTTCACTGCATTGCAAATGCAAAGCTGCACCAGGTGCACTTCAGAGCAAGTTTACTACACCAGCAAAGCCACATATATAGAGCTGGTTATGTGGTGCAAACATCAAAATGTATTAGTTTAAGTCTTTTGATGTCATAACACAGCCTGTGATGGGTATTGAGGCACCTACCAATATTGCTCCTTTATAATAAATTGCTTGTTTTTCCATATTTTTGTCTTGGATTAATGTAATGATAACATGTTCTAATAAGTTTGCATCAATCTAAAATTATTTTTAGCAGGAAATGATGCATGTAAAAATGGAAAGTGTTCTTACAAGTGATAATTGGCTGGTGGTTTAGTGGTATAAACTTTAAAATTATAGTTATTGAAACTGAAACATACTTCCAAGTAGTTAAACTCTAACTTTTTGATTGAAATACTTTATATACTGTTTAAGTTCATTGAAATGATTTGTGGTAAGTCATAATAGTGAGCAACTGTCAATATATTCCTTTGATGAGATTCTCAAGGTTGATCATCCATGCCTTGCCATAACTCTTTGCTCACTTGTTTCACTATTGCTCACCATTTGAAAACGTTCTGGGCTTGTCTGAAAGATATTTGCTCAGAGCTGTTCAAGTAAATTCAAAGCCTTATTCAGCACGTAGGATGAATGCGCAATGCCAGTTCCAGTCAGCTGGCACGCTCGACTCTTATGCAATCATCTATGATTACAGTTATATCAATGCATATTCTCCTTCTTATAATGTGTTGTTTCTATGTTGCAGAATGTCTTTCACAGTATGGTCACATCAGGCTAAGCGTATTGCAGCAGATAGAGAGAAATTAAGGATGTGGAGTGTATAATTATAGAGAAAGGCTTTTTGAAATTATGTGGTAATTGTGGATCTATATTTAAAAGATTCATTAACACAAGGTTAGTCATTTGAAGTAGCCCCTGCCCTGGCACTCAGTGTTTCTTTTTAGTTAAGTCATTTAACTACACTGAAATGGATTGACTCAAGGAAACATTTAACTGGAAATTGCACTAAATATTCAAAAGTAGCAGGACATTCATTTCCATCAAGAAAAGTGAAGTGACGTGACATGTGGCCAAGTATGGTTACCCATACTCGGAATTAGTGCTCTGCACTTATCCCATCCTAAGTGCACACACACAGCAGTGAACACACACCCGGAGCAGTGGGCAGCCATTTATGCTGCGGTGCCCGGGGAGCAGTTGGGGGTTCGGTGCCTTGCTCAAGGGCACCTCAGTCGTGGTATTGAAGGTGGGAGAGAGCGCTGTACATTCACTCCCCCCACCTACAATCCCTGCCGGTACGAGACTCGAATCCGCAACCTTTGGGTTACGAGTCCGACTCTCTAACCATTAGGCCACGACTTCCCCAAACAATGGGAACAGCCATTGGGAAAACAATGGGAAATGAAACTGGAAAAAAACCTATTCATCCAAGGAACTAGAACTTGGGAAGGGAAAAGCAGTTATTAATTCTGTGTGAATTGTATGCAGCTAGTTATCTTTATTCTGTCTTGGGTTTGTCTTTTTGAATGAATTTCAAATACTAAATATGCTGCATTAGTTATCAGTCGACCTTTGTTACGCTGACAAAATCGTATATGGATTTTGGCTGGATAATCTTGGATTCAAATTCACGGGCACAGCTAGAGAAAAAAGCTCAAATGAGGTGAAAAGAAATCCATCTCTGACGTTCTCTCTGAAATAACTCGCACTAGTGCTGTTGCCTCAGGTTATCATGCATGAGACCTTTTACCAAATGATTCATTAGCTCTCAGAGCAGGATGACGAGTATGAAGTGTCTCTTGTTGCAAATACATTGTTTAGCTAGCACTAGAATAGCATGACCCTTTTTGAACCTCTTTATGTGTGTTTATGTTTTTTGTTATGCAAGAATAGAAAGTCCACGAGTTTACAAATGACGTATGTTGTAAGTATCTGTTGCAATATTTTGAAGCACAGTAAAGTTCAATGAAAGGGATAGTTCGCTGATGAGATTTTTGTGATATTTTTTTTTTCACCCTCGTATTAGTCCAAACAAGTATGCTATTACTGTATGTCTGGAAAAATTAAGAAGACATTTTAGTAATGTGGTTGCTTGGTTTCATATAATTATAATAAATGGGGATTGGAGCTGTCAAGCTTAAAAAAGGACCCAGAAAGCACCATTAATAAAATATATTTATATTTATACTTGTGCAATATATTATAGGTCTTCTAAAGCAATATTATGATTTATGTCCATACAATTTTTTTTTTTTTAAGTAATAGGGAAAATAAAGCCAGGTTTGGAAATGATTAGAATTTTCATTTTCATTTTAACTATTTATTTAAATTTTATTTTTAATAATTAGTTTTATATAATTTTATTTTCAATATTTTTAAATGTTAATTTAATTTAATTTAATTTAATTTAATTTAATTGTGCTGACAGTATCAGAAAGCACTTCAAGCCAGACTCCAGATCGTGTTGTGCCATGCGTGCCACAGCACACGCACCACCTGCATCGTGTTTTACAAAAATGTCCTGTCCTTTTTCCACACACAAGAGGGTTTTGTGCTCTTTTAAAGTGATCACGTACATGCCTGCATTTGATCAGCCGATCATCCCAGCTGGTTAAAAATGCATGACGTTATATGTCCTTGCTCCTGGCTGGGTCACAATTAGCTTTTCTCCTCTCATTCAGGCAGGTGTCATTTGAAAGAAGAGAAAAATTAAGATACTGGCAGTGACTGGGAAGCACTCTCAACGTCCCAAAGATCAGAGAAGACCATTACAGGTTGAGCTGGTGTAAGATTCATGATCTGAAGAGGAAGGGAACAAATGTTGTGTAAGTGCCACACAGGAACGTTGTGTCGCTGTGGGTGATTTTATTCAAAGAACACAGATGGAGAGATGTGAAAGAGAGGACTGATTAAAAGATTCCTACTTTTTATTTCTCCTTTCCCTTTTATTTCTTTTTTAAACTGTACTTAAAATAAGAAAAATAGCCAATTATTTAACATAAATGTTCAAAGCTTTCTCAGATCCCAGCTTGATGCAATAGTTCTCCCAGAAATAACCATTCTGTCATCATTTAAGTCATCCTCATGTCATTCCAAACCTGCATGACTTCCTTTCGTCTAAGAAACACAAAGGAAGACATTTTTGTCAAATGTCTCAAGGCTGTTTTTTTGTTTTGGACCCCACTGACTTTCACTGTATGAACAAAAACAGTTAAAACATTCTTCCGAATGAGCTGGGAGCTATCTGTTTGTCTGATCAATAGCAGATGCAGGAAGGATTTAGGAATTTGTGGAACTGTATTCTTGCGATTCTATTTGGTGGCTCTGTTTGCAGAAATTGTGCACTAGAACTGTACAGAGTTGGACAAATCTCAAGTGAGAAGTTTATTTAAATATTTATCTGCGCTATTTTCGCTTTATGCTGTTGGTCTTAATTTGTGGTAGTCAAAATCATGTTGTTTTACCTTTTTTTATCATTAAAAAATTTATCATTTGAGTTGCTGCTTGAAGTTAAGAAGCGTTTGAAGAGCTCAGCTGTAATCTCGAAACACTGTTACTCTAAAAGTACCCTTGAGTATGGAATTTTTGAAAAGTAATTTCAGTTATGTGAAAAAAAGGAAAACCATGCAAAGAGATTTTATTATTATTTGAAAAAGAAAAATTATATATATATGTATTTGTGCAAATTGTCCCTATTTTGCATCACCTTGAATGTTCGACTATATTTTATTTATTTATAGACTTTTTTTTGCAGAAGGTACATTATACAGTCAAACATTTGCCACAAGTGATTACATCTCTCATCAAGTTGCCATTAAGGTGAAGCTGCATGCTGCTAATGAGGCTCACAGCAACAAAAGCTTGATTGTTGGCAAACAAAATTATAATGTAGAATATAACAACGCTTATTGCATACACAGTTGGATACATGAGTGAAAATCATAATTTGATGACAATACCTTCTAAGGGTTCATTTACTAAATGTGCATGATCAATGGTACATTGTATATCAAAAAAATTGTGTTTAAATTAGGGTTATTATCATTAACTAAAAGCATAAAAAAGTTACTTGAAACAAAATAAATGTTAAATAAAAAAACGTATTTTATTTTAGCTAGTTGCAGCACCATTTCCTATTTTCATTTAGTTTAACTTGAAGTACTAAGTATCTAAATAAAAGTAAATAAACTAAAACTAATCAATTAAAAAGTAAAACAAGAGACATATT
>NW_015623669.1:789328-793437 GCF_001515625.1 Sinocyclocheilus rhinocerous
TTTTTTTTTTTTTTTATATAACATAATAAATATGAGTTTCTCAAAGCAGATAAATTATGGTTTTAGTATATCCCTGTGCCAGTAAGAAGAAAAAAATAGTTTTAGACTCAATACATGCAGTTGATTTGTGCAAGCATATACATACACAAGTATGAAATGATTAATACATAAACATTTTTTATATATATATACATACATACATACATACAAGATGAAACAGCATAAATGGCCAATATTATAAATAATAAATGAGTTAAAATTGGTAAATACCCATCTCATTTAAAAGTCTAATATGGGCAGTGGGCACAACTGAGTTTCTGAAATGATTCAACCTACAATATTCTGTATCAACTACCAGAGGGTAAGATATTATACTTTAAATATGGAATGGGTCAGATATTATTTTTTGAGCTTGCTTTAGTGCAGTCTGCCCATATATTGGGCATCATGCATTAAACAGAGCAGAATGGATATCTTTGGAATTAGTTCATTGAATTGTCCTTATGCAAATTGCTAAAAGCTATTTACACATGAATGATTTTACACAATTTTCTACCCGCATAAGTTTCATGAATGAGGCTCATTGACTGGATGGATGATGTTCTTCCTGTCAATTATTGTTCTAATAGTCAGTCCATTTTTTTTGTCTTCATAGCATTAACACAATTGATAAATTAGTAAGTTAGTGGAATGATATATATTATAGTCATATATACACAGTCATTTATCCAGATTTCACTTTTTCACCCCCGTTTAGAGTCAGAAGGGCTAATTAATTAGTCCAGCCAGTGCCAGAAGCATTCGGACGGCTTGCCTCGCAGTTAAATCAACGCAGTACAAACCCCCAGTGAAAGAATCAGCTTCCCCGCTGTTTTCTGCTAATGAACGTCCCGTCGTCGTCAATTATGCAGGAGTTTGAAAAGGAGCGAATGCGTCTCAGTTGGGGCAATGTTTGGAAAAGAGCATTAGCTAGTTCCTTTCTGGAATATTAAATGTTATTCGTTCGTGAGAACATAACTGTAATGGATTATTTTATGTCTACTGGAATATATCTGCGCATTAGCTTAGCTTCAGTCCTCAGGGCTTTGCTGAGGATTTAAACACGGAAGACCCATTAATCCTCACCGCTAACAAAATGTGTTAATGTTTTCAGTGACAGGCGATGATAAGGATGAAGGATGATTTCATTTGGCAAAATTACTTTATCCAGGCTTAGGCTGAAATGCTAATCAATATGTAGATGACTGTTTTGAGCTAATTCATGCTGTAAATTGCTTTGTCTGACATCAAGCCCCAGTTCGTTTTTAGCACATATGTGCTAGAAAAATGCCACATTTACCCTAGGAAGGGAAATACATTTGCAAAGTGCATTGGTACAGTAGATGAGTGTTTCTCTGAGTATGATGCTTTCCCCTTTTTTCTGTTTGGCTCTTTGAAGTATGTGCTCAATTTGACCAGCTTCATCTGTTTGATATGCTTCGCACCTACACAGGAAACTCTTGTGCAAAGATCATCATGTTCAATTCTCCTCTCAGCATGAGTTCAAGCTGAATTTGTACAGCAGCGCACCTTTCATCGGTGAACCGTGAATACACACGGAGAACATGGAGTTTGTGCGTATAAATACAGCTGTAAATGTGACCTAGAACATGTCGGATACAATCTACCTAGAACAGTGTTTCTCAACCCTGATCCTGAGCGCCCCCCAACACTGCACATTTTATATGTCTCCCATATCTGACACCCATTTCAGGTCCTGGAGTTTCTTTTAATGAGCTAATGAGTTGAATCAGGTGTGTTTGATTAGGGAGACACACAAAATGTGCAGTGCTGGGGGGCGCCCGGGACCAGGGTTGAGAAACTCTGACCTAGAAGATCAAAGGAATCGCAATAGTTTCTGCTTGTTTTAAGGATAGAAGCTTATTTAGTCATAATATAAGGTGTCTGTCATTGTAACTTTCAAACACTGAAATCCGCTTCATCTCACTGACATTCATCGCTAATAAAGCCAGCACCAAGGTTAGTGGCTTGTCATTTGGATGTAAGAGACAATATTCTGCTATCGGCCTTTTAACTATCCTGTGATTCAGTTATGCAATCCAGCCTCATTTACTGCATTCTGTCAGAGGTTCGTCCTGACTCACAGAAAATGTTATTATGCACATCACTAATGTCCCTAATGCTGCTTTGCTCTCATGGTTTGTACTCATATGTGTCCTTACAAAAGGAATACATAGGCACTTTATTGTTCTTTTAGTATAATAAGAGTTATGCAAAATGTCCCTTGAGTACTTTTGTGAAAACCCCAAGTATCAAAGTGAAATATCCCTTTAAATAATGTTTTGATGAAACTTGTTGGGGGTAAGAGTTGCTTTTCTTGGATTCGTGCAGCTCTTGCCCCTCTAAGAGAGGCAGTTTAATCCCTGTAGGGTTTGATAGGCAGGTGTCATTGTTTTCGTCTAGTTTATCCTTCAGTCTTTAATAGCTAGCTTCTGCTTCACAGACCATCTCAATCAGAGCTCCCTCCAGAAAGATTGCTTCTTCACAAATCGATATCCAACAATTTGCCTCCTGGTTTAAGCTTCAAAGCCAATATAGGAGTAGCTGCGTGTAGGTGAGTATCTTTCCAACATGTATTTCTAAAGACAAAGGTTATGACAGGACAGATCTGGTTCGCAATCAAGCCATTTGATCACCTCCAGCATGCTTCTCCAATTATAATTTATTGGGATAATGGGTGAGAAGCTGCTGGTGGCTGATATTATAAAAATCTGACAGAGAGGAAAATTATGGGAAAATTGGAGAACAGGCACAGGTCCATTTAGGTCCAGGCACTTGGTGTTCTAGTTAATCAGTTAAAACTTTGACTTGTTATCTGCAAACTGTATAGTGAACTGGGGACAGCGAGACTTGAGGCTGTCGAGTCCCGATCACAGAGCCCAATTAATGATTTGTTTTTCATATCAGCTTCATTTCAAGATAATTATAGGCAAAAAAAAAAAAACTGTTTCAAATTGAAGCATTTTCAAAGACAAAAATACAGACTATAGTAATACACAGTATGCTTAAAAATATTCCCTAAAGCTAAATAATAAAGCTAATAGTTGGTCCTAGATACTTATCCATAGCCATATTTTTTTAATCGATATGGACTAGAGATGTATTTAAATTATGCTTAGTAAATTTAAAAATCTATTCATTTTAAATGTATTATTGAATAACACACTGCAATTATAATCAAGAACTGTACATGTGCTTCAAAGTACGTCAAAATAAGTGTACTTTAAAGCATGACAAATGACTATTAAAATGTAACGATTTAAGATGTACTTTAAATTAAAACTTTTAATTTGACACAAAAATCGGCCTTTTATTTCATTAATATTATATTATCTGCAAGTACAGTTTTTTTAAAATTATACTTCTAAGATTTGAAGTACACTACACGTGCAATTCCATACAATTAAGTGCACTTCTTTTCCGCAAGAGAAATGTGGCCACAAATTAATAAATCTTGGGATGATTGATGATTGAAATGAACATGATAATGGCATTGATTGCACGTTGTGATCATAATAAATATAATGTAAGGAAAATTTTGCAGGTTTTTTTTTCTATTTATTTAGAGTTGGTGTCCAATCTGGAGCTTGTACAATCTCTAGAAACCGAAAAGTAAATAGCTGCTGTTCATAACATTTCAAGCAGAGAATGATAATGTGCATTTGCAAAGGAACCCATGGTAATTTCTAAGCAACCGAAGGCCTTTCTCACATTGGCTGATGTTAATGTTCATGAGTCCATCATCAGGAGAACACTGAACAGCCATGGTGTGCATGGCAGAGTCACAAGAAGAAAGCCACTGCTCTCCAAAAAGAACATTGCTGCCCATCTGCAGTTTGCTAAAGATCATGTGGACAAGCCAGAGGGCTATTGGAGAAATGTTTTGTGGGCAGATGAGACCAAAAATAAATTGTTGGTTTAAATGAGAAGCGTTATGTTTGGAGAAAGGAAAACACTGCATTCCAGCATAAGAACCTTATCCCATCTGCGAAACGTGGTGGTGGTAGTATCATGGTTTGGGCCTGTTTTGCTGCATCTGGGCCAGGACG
>NW_015623669.1:796423-798984 GCF_001515625.1 Sinocyclocheilus rhinocerous
ATCCCATCTGTGAAACATGGTGGTGGAGTATCATGGTTTGGGCCTGATGTGCTGCATCTGGGTCAGGATGGCTTGCCATCATTGATGGAACAATGAATTCTGAATTATACCAGCAAATTTTAAAAGAAAATGTCAGGACATCCGTCCAAGAACTGAGTCTCAAGAGAAAGTGGGTGACACACAGCAAAACAAAACAAAACACAAAACAAAACAAAAAAGTTTTGAGGGGAGTGAGGTTTACACGCACAGCTCTTCCCAGCTGGCCTCCATTACATAGTTCTATACTAGATGTGAACATTAATTTACTTATTTGCACAAAAACAGATTCAGAATTCCTCAAAATCAATAAAACTGTGAAAATCAAACTCAGAAAATGACACAAACCTGCAATTTTTAAAATATGTTAAACAACACAAATATCCTTTATGCATTTAATCCCATTTTATTAACCAATGTCTTTGCTGCTGACCTTCGATGATCCAGTTCAACCATACTAAGAAGCAAAAATGACTTTAGATAAACATAACATTTGTGTTGTTGTTTTAAAAAAAATTACTTTATTGCTGAAGAGTGATGGACATTGTTCTCCTGCATCCCATTCTTAATGCAATCCAGAATGGCAGCACAGCTGAAAGGTTTATTTGAGCGTGAATTTACATTTCATTCAGCCTGAGGGAATGAAAGGGCTTTTACATTTACCAAAAAATTATATATATATATATATATATTTATATATATATATTTTATTATTAAAAAGAAACAAGCAAGCCCAGCCCAGATGAGAATAAGTAACGCAAAAGTAATGTAATGCATTACTTTACATAATACGTAAGTAACGCAATTTGATACTTTTTAGGGAGTAACGCAATATTGTTATGCATTACTTTTAAAATTAATTTCCCCCAGCTCTGCTTGCAGGTGTTATTGAAGGATATTGTGAGGGTCTTGACTATTTGAGCTGTTTCTGTAAGCTGTTGTTTGAATAGGACAATCCAGGAGTCACACCTGTTAGCCTCAGGTTAAGCTAGGGAAGGAACAATAATAGTTTTTGAATGTATTGTGACTATGGTTTGAGGTTGTTCTTTGCTCTGCTTAGATTTTAAAGTTCACAGATTGTTGTGCATGTGATGTAGTTACTTCAGGGAGATACGATGTACGACGTACTCTGTCTGTGTTTTTGTGCGCCTGGAGGTGAAGGGTTGGGCTGGGGCTAATCTCTAATGGGTTTGCACTATGACAGTCATTAATTTTCTTCATTGTTAACCGTGTCATTGAGCACCTGGGACATGGAAGCACAGGAGCATAATACATCCCCTCTCAGCCTGTATTATCAGATACACAGCGCCGCTAGCGCTCCTCTAATTACAGGACACACAGAGAGAGGGAGAGAATGTGGGTGAGACCGGAAAATCAGAAGCTATTATGACTCATATCTCACTATCATTTAGTTGATCAGGTTTATCTGAAATCTGAAAAGAAAAATCCTCTTCAACAGTCAGAGATAAGAAAACAAGATGAAAGTGAAATTACATATATTCATTTTATTCTCAGGACACATTTATACTAAAATGTATTTCTTTTTCTGTTATTATTATTTAAAATGATTAATATTAAATGATTTATTTTTTAGTATTTGTTATTTCATTTAAAAATATTAAATGACAATTATTAAAAATTAAAACGATGATATTAAATTAATGCTCTTAAATGAAATATTATGAACTTTACGTAAAATCATATTAAGTTACTACATAACCTTATAGTCTTGCAAAATACGAATCTTTTGTCATCAATCAAAACCCACAAAAGTGCTACATTATTTCAAAATTCTAAATCAAAACTATTATATTTTTCTGTTATGTATATTGTTCGATATTGTTTTATTATCAAATAGAGCAAAACGAGATCCCACTCATGCTACTTGCATGGAGTTCAATAATACTTTATTTATTAAAAAAGAATAAATTAATTTATTCCAGCAATGAAATTGGACCTCTGATTCAGTTTGAACACTGTGTGCTGGACGGGATATGTTAGGTTTAATTTAGGACTGAATTTTCTGGAGCGTAACTTTTTAAAAAAAATTTTTTATATAAAAACAACCAGGGTGGGAGGTGTCTGAATAAAGTTGGTGATCATGTTCACTGCCTTAAAAAATATAAAACTTGGAAGATTGCAGCCAATCATTTTTCAGCACAGCGTTTGATTGTGCATCAGTAGAGTCATACTAGAGGAAGATTGAGGAAATGATCGTGATTTCAATAATGGTCTCTGTAAAAGTGTTGTAGTTGTGCAATGCCCAGTTTCTGGATATGATCAGATATGTGCAGTAAATGTGCTGCTGTGCTTCATGGTGGAAGTTTTTTTTTTCCTGCTCCATTGGAGACTATGGAAATACAGTATATATTATATATAAAAATAAGTAATATACTATAACTTTTTAACCCAGCTCTTGGATATAGTGTAAAAAATACACATTTTGGACTGTGTATGTGACCCACGTACAGAGAGTTTAATTTTAAGGGCAATCCAATCATTCTCAAAAAAAAAAAAAAAAAAAA
>NW_015623669.1:799051-807910 GCF_001515625.1 Sinocyclocheilus rhinocerous
AGAAAGTGTCAAAACAGGTCAACAAAAATCCAAATAATCCAAAATACATAATTCCAATTCTGACAACACTGATGGCTTTTTAAAAAGACTTTTCTTATGCTCACCCTGAATTTAATTAATCAATAAGACGGTATTTTTTTTTTCTTTCCAGCATTTGAATATTTTTGTAACTTATTGTCACTTTTTTGCTGAATAAGAATCGTTTTAAAAAGAATTGTCCAAAAAAAGTTACTAAGCCCAAAATGTTGAATGTTATACAAATTTCATTATTATGTAATAATAAAATAAAATAAAATGAAAATGTGGTAGGAAGAACATTATAAATGAAAACAAATAAGATTTTATTAATGACAGAGGGATTGCATATATAAAAATGTATACGTTTTATTATTCTGTTATTTGCTTTTTATTTTATTTTATGTAGAAGTACAGTCACAGGTGTACAATGATGTGATAAATCACCCAGCACATAATCATAGAGTGTTACTGTGCTTATAGTTTAAGACACTTGAACACACCGTGTCTAATTTGTCTGGAAGCTAAGAAACCACTGAGCATCAGAAGCCATTAATATCACCATATGGATTGTTAAATTCATTCAGTCTGTTGAACTGAAGCAGTTTAGAAGCTCCTTAATTGCGGAAGCTGTCCAAGTGCTCATATTTTCTTTGTGTGCCAGCTGTGTGAATTGACTGGCGAGCAGTTGTTGCGCATGTGAAGACTGAATTGTCAGGGCAGCTCTTTACCAGTATAAAAGCTGACCTTAAATAGCTAGAAAAGAACTGCCAGCCATTATGTGCCTCAGTACAAGTGAGTCAATTCTGACAGCTGATTGAATATTTTAACAAACTGATTCATTTTAATGATAACCGAGCCAGCTGACATTTTTGTTAGTAGACTGATACATGTTTTTGCTTCACTTATGTCTGTTCTACTTCCCTCAGTCTCACAAATGAAATGTATCTGTCTAGTAAACACATGATGAGAAAACAGCAGTTAAGCAAGCAGCAGATCATAGCGATGTGGATGTTTGCATGAGCTCTACAGTTCTGCACTCCAGTCAAGTCACGTCACATTTATTTACATAGCACTTCTAGAACAGATTCCATTAAAGCAAGCAGCTTTACAGAATTAAACATGAAAAAAAACAGTGTCAGTGTTGCTTTCAATTAAAATTAAAACTTTACTTTCTACTATAAAGCAGCTCTTCAGTGTATTATTCATGTCTAAACAGAGAAAATGAACTGGAGAAGATTTCAAAGAAGTTAGAGCTCCAGAGCATATCTATGGAAGCGGTCTATATACTCTATCTACGTTTTAATCATGTTCTGAATCTGAACCGGACTTAGTCTTTTTAATGAAACTCACTCTCTCCCTTTTTTTTTTTTTTGCCCGCTCTGTTCTTTCTTTTGAAATATTGCATGTTCAAACATTCATAAAACAAAATATTCCTGGGGCCGTGAAATTTTTGCAAAAATGATCAAAAAGGCAACTGAAAAATAAAAAATAAAAACTTTAAAGGGGTCATATAATGCTACATGCACTTTTACAAGTTGTTTGAACTGAAATGTGTGTTGGCAGTGTGTGTACACAACCACCCTAAAATGATACAAATCCACCCAGTGGTTTTTTGTTAATCTTTTATCTCGCAGACCCCTTTCTCAAATCGAGCCGATCTCAGATGCCTGTCAGCTAAAGTAAACAGTCTGTGAGAGCAGCTCGGAAGAGAGGGGCGGGGTCAGCAGAGCTCATTAACATTTAAAGGAAAATGCTACAAATCTGCATGCTCTGAAAAGAGCTGTTTTTGACAGGGTAAAAAAGGTGTTTTTTACACTACCATTGAGAAATTTTAACCAAACTATGTTACAGACTTTTCATTAAAACCCTAAAGAATCATATCAACTTGTGGAAAATGGGCATCCTATGACCCCTTTAGAGACTGTATATTCTTGACATCTGCCAATCAGCGTTGTCATGATGAAATTTTCCTGCTGCTCTACAGTGATTAGTCACATGTATGGCTCAGACGATTGGCTCAAAACAGCCAGGCTGCCGAACTGAGCGTCCATTAGCAAAAAAATTGTAATTACTGTATTTTGGATTTTTGTTTATCTGTTTGGACTGTGAATCTGTGAACGACCCCTTGCTCTGTCAAATTGACTTAGATTATTGGATTGTCCTTTACAAAAATTACACTCTCTGTACGGGACTCACAAACAGAGTCTCAAATGAGTATGACAGTATGTCAAAGAGCTGGGTTAAAGACCACAGAGCAGACTACTCTGTTCAGGGCTCTGGAGTCTATCTGACTAAACGTCCTGTAGCTTTTACTTTAGTCACTGGTGAATCACAAGTATTTGTAAATGTCATATTTTAATATTCTGTCAGTCAAAATAGGTTGTGAATGACATTTTGACTTTCTGTACGTTGCTGAGTTTTGAAGAAAAAAAAATATTTATTTTTATGATTATTATTATTATTGTTGTTGTTTTTCATTTTATTCAGCAAGGATGCATTACATTGAACAAAACTGACAGTAAAGACATTTATAGTGTTACAAAAGATTTATACTTCAAATAAATACAGTTTTTTAAATTGTAATAATATTTCACAATATTGCTGTTTTAACTATATTTTAGTCAAATAAATCCTTGGTGATCCTTCTTTCAAAAAGCATTTAAAAAATCTTACCATCCCCATTCTTTTGAACTGTAGTGTACTGTACTCTATGTACAGTCGGTTTCTTACACAAAACTATCATATGGCTTCAAAAGACTTGGAATATAATGCATAATAATATGGACTACTTGTATGGTATTTTTATGGTGCAATTTTTTTTTAAGCTTGAAAGCCACAGTCCCCAAATATTATAACTGAATGGCAAAGAGCAATCAGCACGATATTGAAAATATCCCCTTTTGTGTTCTATGGAAGAAAGAAACTCTTGAGGGTGCGTAAATTATGACAGAATATTTATTTTTTGGACAAATTATCACTGGTATACCAATGAAGGGTTCTTCACACTAATATTTCTTGTTGTTTAATTAATCATCTCATGATTAAGGTCCTGCACTTGCAATTCTACTGAATAATTCAGTGTGTTTTCAGAATGCTCTTTACGATGTCTGGAAAATCTTGGCAGATCTCAGAAGTCATTGAAACACATCCAATTCTGAGCAAACAATACTCCTCCAGAGCACAGGTCAGCTCAAAACATCAACTGACTCTCATCAAAGTGTTACAAAAAAGCTGCTGCTGAAAAATGAAAATGACGCACTATGTTTTTATTTATAAACCACTCATGACAATAGCATATTACCTCTCTGCTCCAGACATGGAAACACAGGTTGAAATGTGCAGATGTTTCTAGTTGCCTGGTTTGCAAAGAGCCCTCTTCCACTACAGTAGAGTGTTTCTGTGATCTTCTAAGTGCTCTGACCGTGTTGCTCTGAATTCGTATCTCAGCCTGGAGAGAAATGATTGACATACCTGGGTCCTTCTGCTCAAGGTCAAGGTAGTGCCCCCTTCAGCATTTTCCATCACTTTTATTTTGTTGACTACCTTATCGATTTAATATCCGTCCATTTTATGCCACATTATTGGATTCATGTGTATGTGTGTGTGTGTGTGTATATATATATATATTTTTTTTTTCCCCCCCAAAAAAGATGAAAATTCTGTCATCATTTACTCATCCTCAAGTTGATCCAAGTTTAAGTTTTTTATGTTTTATTTCAGTTAATGTTTGTTTGTTGTTTATTTATCCATCTATCCAAGTAATGAAAATGTTTTTTTATGGTTTTAGTTTTAGTTTAAGTTAATGAACATAACCCTACCAGGAAGCTCCATATTTAATTTTTGACAGGAATGAAAATGAGGCTGTGAGGGACAGAATTTCAGTGCGTTCAATGGATTGTGCTGCTGTTTAAAACCATGCCAGTTTTTCAGCTAAACATCTTTCCAAAACGCTTTCAGTTGACAATAACTCCATAAAACAGTTTTGCAAATTACATGTGATTTTACGCAGTGTATTCCATTGTTAAGACTCACCGCAAAGTCCCAGTGCTGCTGAACTCTATAACTGTTGGAGCACCATTTAGCCAATTAAAATTAAATATCATAATAAACTGTAGTATAATGTGAAATATTACATCAAAAGGGGGTTTGATTCAGGAAGACAAAGCACTTATGACTCTCACACTGGATTTTGAATGCAAATCATATGGTTAACCAGAAAAAGATTTGTTTTCACTTGTCAAGAGCGGTGAGTCATCCACCAAGGAAAGTAAAACTCATCATGTGGAGGAAATAGCTGTCAGAACTGCAGCGACTGTTGGGCTTCACCAGATGTATTTGGATTGTATTGAACGGTCACCATGTGGGCAGCTTACTGCTGCTGTCCTTGCTGTCACTTACAAAGAAAGCAGTAAATTATCAGTGGAGAACAAAGGCATGAGACTATTAAAGGAATAAGACTATTAGACCTGACTAATGGGTGAAAGAAAGCACAAAGGCATATCAATATCTTAAAAACATGTAGCTCCGGTAATGTCCTTTGATTAATGTTAAATGTTTTGAAATCCATAAGGGGTAAGTGTAAGTGAAGCTGTGTTTGTCTTGGTTGGAATTGTTTTGATCAATTCTGTCTTCAATGCAGTTTTGTCTTAGAGCACAATAGATTGTCTGTCACTTTTAACGTGGAAGTCATCTTGTTCTGTCACAATTTGTCACCAGATATAGCCTCTGAAACAGCTTTGCTGGGTTGTGTCATGTTGTTTTCAATTTTACTGAAAAATAATAAGAAATAACGTGGTAACTATTTGTACACTAGACACTTTTCAAGGACACCGAACACTTTTATTAGCACCCTGGACATTTATTTTAATTATTATACAAGAATAAAACAGACTATTTACTTTTATTACCCAGTGGTACTACAAAAGGGAAATGGTCATGTTCAATTAATTGTAAGTGTGGGTTTGTTAACTCTTTACATTCCCACTGATAGGAGGAACCAAATATGATGCCTGCCATATCTTGTCTAACTGTGGGTGTTAACATCAGAGCGGCATTATGAGATCAGTAGAAGGGATAGTTCTCCAAAAATGAAAATTGTCATCATTTATTCACACTCATGTCATTCCAAACCTGTACGACTTACTTTCTTTTGACGAGCACACAGGAATAAGATGAAAAAAAAATTTAAGAGTGAGAAGCAAATTAACTTACATTGTATGATCAAGCAAATAAATAATAAAAAATACATAAATATCTAAATATCTTCATATATATATATATATATATACAGTGCTAGGTAGATTACTTACAAATTGTAGTCTGTTACTGATTTCAAATTACATGACAAAAGTTGTAGTTAGTAACATAATCCGTTACATTACACATTTTAGGTAATATAATCAGCCTACTTTTTGAATACTTTTAGATTACTTTTGTCCTAACTCATTTATCACATTGATTTAAATAGGATAATCTTGTACCGTATTGATATAAAAATAGAAAGAGAAAGAAAATATATTATCTTCGTTTTTATTAAAGCTAATAATTGAAATCATAAAAATATATGCTTTTATCTCATCATCAAAAACTGGGGGAAAATAAATAAATAAATAAACAACAGCTGATTAAAAAATGGTATCTTTCATTTCAGACCATGACATTACAGGTGCATCTCAATAAATTAGAATGTCGTGGAAAAGTTCATTTATTTCAGTAATTCAACTCAAATTGTGAAACTCGTGATACTGATGTGTGAATATGGTAATGAATATTCTTCTGATTGTTGTATGGGAGAGAAATGTGAGAATGTTGCTTGATAAGTGGCATCACACTGCGACTGATATACAGATGTTCTTTTATTTCTTATGAGTTACTTCTTTCGGCCCTATCAAAAACAGTCTGACCTATAAATATATCACAAAAAACTAAATAACTATTAATTATAAAATAGGAAACCAGCAATGCCGATTGCAGATCTGTCTGCATTACAGCCTTTGGTAAAAGTTAAGCCATAGAAAGTTAATAGTTCCCTTGAATATATTTGAAATATACATACAAAGACAGAAATTCCCAATGCATAGCTGAAGGCATACTACAGATGAAGTTGAAGTTCTAGTGTGAAGTGAGATCAGAGTTTCGAGCTTAAGGCTTGATGTATGGATTCAGCAACATAGTCCAGGTTACGGCTGTTAATGGCACTAACATTCAGACACCCATTGGGTAACAAGTAGATGTGTTTCTTCTGAACCAGGAAGTCAACCTGTTGAGCTGATAGAGAACATGAAACTGATTATTGCGCATTTAAATGTATACTGATGTATTGAGCTCCCCTTTATAATGTTAGCACTGTTATGCTGAACTGCTAGTCCAAAAATATTGAAGAAATTTGCATTAGGCTATAATAACCATATGCATGTATTATGTAATATGTATCACTCACTGTTGAGTCCAAAACAGCAATAAAGCCCTCCAGGTTTTATTATGTGATCCCACTGCCACGGACCACCCAGAAGCCTCAGTCTCTCACGCAAACGCTCTCGGATTAGCATGCAGCGTTCAGCAACGGCCTTCACACTCTCCTGCCTGAGAAAAACAGCAGACTCATTTGCTGAATAATAAAACGAGCAGTTTTTAATTTCAGGACAGTTCATGCATAAAGAATAGAAAGACTTGGGCATGTTTTCATCTCAATCATAATCACAAGTGGCAATGTTCAGATCGAGATTTTCTTGATTTGCAATAGTTATTTCAGAGGTAATTGATTTCCCATTGCATTTGAACACTAAGCTTGACTGAAATTCTCATGGTCAAGAACAAACTAATCTGTTCTGGCAGCTTTGATGTAAAGAGACTGTGACAATCAGATGTTCTAATACTAAAGTTGAGTTTTTTAAGGGCTTTGTTTATTCATGGCCACATGCGTGTAAAACGTGTTTGTATACTTAAGCCACACTTACAATGTATGAATGTCTTTGCATTATGTGACAAAATGTCAAACTAAATGGAAGAGAAAATAAAATAAGCCTAACTGCATGCGTCTACTAAAAATCACCTTCATAGCAGCTTGATAAAAATGATTGCAAAATAGTTAGAAAATCTGAGAAAAACTCATCATAGCATCATTTGTTTGCACATGGTTTGCATATTTTGCATGTACTATAATTTAATGGAATTCATATGGAAGTTTGTTTCCACCAAGGAATTAAAAAACAAAACTAAACACAATAAATAAATAAAAAATGAAGGTAATTGCAACTTTGTGTCTCATAATTTGTACTTTTTCTCACAATTCTGAGTTTATATATCCCAATTCAAATTTTTTTCTGTTATAATTCAGCATTTCTATCTCACATTTCTGTGTTTTTTCCCCCTTGAAATTGTGAGAAAAAAAGTCTGAATTGAGAGATAATGTTTGCATTCACCTTTTTATTTTTTTTGCCATTGGTTCGTTTTTTAACTTACTGCACGAACCAATGGCCGTGCAGTTACACTGTGTTATTGAAAAAGCTCCAGTCATCAGAGAAAAAGGAGTTTTCCCATAGCGTCTTAGCAGATGCAGTACAAGTGAAGTATCGATAGGGAACCTCATTTGTTTTCACATGCCACTGGGTTTGATACTTTTATGTACTGTTATTCATGCACACCAAGTGTGACTTAAGCATCCAAATACTTTGTGAGGTCACTACTGTATATATTAGGTAATGAGTTTAAATGAATAAATAAAATTCTCAATTAAAAGCTTTATGCCAATACACAATGCTGTAAATAAATAGAGGAACATAAGCAATTCCAAAGCCAACAATATACATACAGTGGGTATAGAAAAGAATCCCCCCCCCCCCTTAAAATAATCACATTTTGTTGCTTTACAGCCTGATATGAAGACGGACACAGTTTTTAATTTATCCAGCTGTATTTACTCAGCGCAAATTTTAACAGCCAAGTGAAAGATAACACCAACATTTAATAATAATAAAAAAAAACAGAATCACTGAGTTGGAAAAAGGTTCACCCCCTCCTAAAAATGCCTTGTAAACTCAATCAGGTGTAGCTAATCACATTCTCAATAGCATACAAAGCCATTTGACTTTCAACTGTGATCAGCTGTGCTCATTTTGATCAGCTCAGCATGAAAATAACTTTCCTGGAGCATTTCAGTCCTTGGTAGTGCAACTGAAGCAAACAATCGACTGTGGGTGTCAAGGCACTGTCAAAAGATCTCCGGGATAAAGTTGTGGACAGGCGCAAGTCAGGAGATGGATGCAAAAAAATTTAAAAGGCTTTATCAATGCCTAGAAGCACAGTCAGGACGTCGCTCCAAACTGGATGAAAGAGTCAGGAGGAAACTGGTCAGAGAGGCGACCAAGAGACCTACAGCAACTCTGAAGCAGCTGCAGAAATTTATGACAAAGAGTGGTCATTATGTGCATGTGACAATAATATCACAAATTCTCTACACATGTGGCTTGTATGGGAGGATTGCAAGAAAAAAATCCACTCCTCAAGAAAGGCCACATGCAGTCACAACTGAGCTTTGCCAAAACACACCTTGAAGATCCTGAGGCAGATGAGACTAAAATTTAATTATTTGTCTTCAACACCAAACAATATATCTGGCGGAAATCCAATAAAGCTCACCATCCAAATAACCCCATTCCTATAGTAAAGCATGGAGGTGGTAATATCCTGTTCTGGGGGTGTTTCTCTGCAGCAGGGACTGGAGCACTTCATGGAAAAATTCATGGGGCAAAATATCTTCAAATTCTTGAAGAAAATCTGCTGCCCTCTGCCAGAAAGTTGTCAATGGGAAGAAGGTTTACCTTCCAACATGACAGTGACACA
>NW_015623669.1:808762-810693 GCF_001515625.1 Sinocyclocheilus rhinocerous
AGACTAAAGGCTGTAATTAAAGCAAAAGGTGGTTCAACAAAATACTGACACAAGGGGGTGATCCTTTTTCCAACTCCAAGGGGGTGATTGTTTTGTTATTCTTTTTTTTTTCAGAAATATTGGTGTTATATCTTTCACTTGGATGTTATAAGTTGCATTGAGTAAATACAGCTGGATAAAACAAAAGCTGTGCCCATCTTCATTTCAGGCTGCAAAGCAACAAAATGTGATTTTTTTAAAGAGTGGCGGTTCTTTACCCACTGTAGTGTACAATGCCAGGCTTATTAGAATGCTGGACTAGCAGCAAACTAGAGCAGAGGTGAATGAAGGGATTAAGTCTTACCAGTCAACTAGATGGGCAGGATTACTTAATACGGTGGCAACCACCCTGGCCCCTTCCATCGGTGGGCAGGACCAAAGCGTCTGAACAAGTTTCTCAGCTTGAGATTGTACAGCCAGCAGGTTCTGCTTTAAAACGCAGAGAAGATGCCCCACTCTCTCGCCTGTCAACGTGAATATCCAATATAATTCTAGTAGCCCAAGATTATTTACTCATGAGTAAATCACATTTAGACATGTTTTTGGAGTAATATCTAAACTATAGCTCAGTTACAAATGGTTACAAAACACACCATAAAGGCCAAAGTTGTGAGAAAAAGATTGAGCACAGAGAAGTTCAAGCCCCAAAGACACGCAGTGACGAACAGGCCAGGCATCTTGTTCAAGAGAACCACTGCACAAGCCTTGGGCAGACATCAAGAAGAATGCAAATAACTGGCGCTTCTAATCAAGAGAAAGAGACAGAATGGGATTGAAAGACTGACTTTTGCTTAACAGGTGCTTCATTCAAGGAACCATTATATATCAAACACTACTCACCCACTCTGTGGCTATTAGTGATAAAAGATGTGATTATTTTAAAGAGTGGCGGTTCTTTACCCACTGTAGCGTACAATGCCAGGCTTATTAGAATGCTGGACTAGCAGCAAACTAGAGCAGAGGTGAATGAAGGGATTAAGTCTTACCAGTCAACTAGATGGGCAGGATTACTTAATACGGTGGCAACCACCCTGGCCCCTTCCATCGGTGGGCAGGACCAAAGCGTCTGAACAAGTTTCTCAGCTTGAGATTGTACAGCCAGCAGGTTCTGCTTTAAAACGCAGAGAAGATGCCCCACTCTCTCGCCTGTCAACGTGAATATCCAATATAATTCTAGTAGCCCAAGATTATTTACTCATGAGTAAATCACATTTAGACATGTTTTTGGAGTAATATCTAAACTATAGCTCAGTTACAAATGGTTACAAAACACACCATAAAGGCCAAAGTTGTGAGAAAAAGACTGAGCACAGAGAAGTTCAAGCCCCAAAGACACGCAGTGACGAACAGGCCAGGCATCTTGTTCAAGAGAACCACTGCACAAGCCTTGGGCAGACATCAAGAAGAATGCAAATAACTGGCGCTTCTAATCAAGAGAAAGAGACAGAATGGGATTGAAAGACTGACTTTTGCTTAACAGGTGCTTCATTCAAGGAACCATTATATATCAAACACTACTCACCCACTCTGTGGCTATTAGTGATAAAAGCTTGAACTATGCTATATATAAACTAATCATGATGAGATCAAAACCATCAATGGTCAGTCTAGTATTAGGGTTTCAACAGGACTAAAAGCGTACCAGGGTAATAGGCAAATTTGATTTTATTCTCCTTTAAACCATTAGGTGGCACAAAAACTTGCAACACTTTCCTAAACATCCACTTTTCATATTGCATCTGTAAATTTGGCTGATCTTTGATGCGATTGTGGGCAGCAATGCAAAGTTGATTCTGCGCTAATTAGATCTAATATTACAGTTTTTTTTTATGTTATAGACTTATGTAGCTAATGAGAATCAAATTATCTAATATTTTTTTATTTTGAATATA
>NW_015623669.1:810895-814011 GCF_001515625.1 Sinocyclocheilus rhinocerous
TATATATATATATATATATATATATATAAAGCATCCTTAAATGTACAATAATTAACATGATAATAAATAGATGGCTGATTTTTCCATTTGTCAACATGAAATGGTTAAATTAAGATGGTTAATACAATTTATTAAGTTTGGTGTCCACCTTAAAGGTAATCACAATATTTATAATGAAGCCATTATATTTAAAAATGTTACATTCATCATATCATATAATAAAATATTTGTTGTTTTTCTGCAGTCATGCACTATGCAAGCAGTGAAAAGCACATCTTCCTTAAGGTGTGCCTTTAGTGCTGTTGTACCCTATACATCTGATAGCATTTATTAACCATAACTATTTGTTTACTTGTTTTAACAAGAGTGCATAGAGACTATGAATTATGGATAGGAAAATGTGAAAGAAAGTGTTTAAAAACTTCAGAAAGTCTTTCATCCTCATGGTTAGATGTTTAGTGAAGTAAATTTGATCTTACCCTGAAAGGTCTAACTAGCCTTACACACCTGATAATGAATGCTATAAATTATTGAACTCTCTCACTCTACCCAATCGGGAAAGAGTTTCTAAGCTTGATTTCGTGTTTCATTGTGAAACCGTACCACCATGACCTCAGCCACACGTTTCCAGTCCTCCTGAGAAAGTTCAGCACCGGTGGGACGGTGGCCTGAAGCAAACAGGACCACCACACATTGTTCCGGAGCATTCTCCAAGTCATGCACCATGTTTTCCACACACACTCCATTGGATTCTGCATCCCAGTACCGGTAATATTGCACATCTTCGATTCCTGCTGCCTTAAAGGTGCCTGCTAGTGAGTCTTCAAGAAATTATAGAGAAATTAATACATGTGCTACAACTGCATATTCAAAACTCAAATATTTGTAGGGTTCATCCTTAGGTTTGTTCTAAAACTACTGGGTAGTGTTACACCAGCCATTCACAAGTTATTGGAATAATATGACATTTCTCAATTTTATTTGACATGCACAACACAGACCAATGCACACAAAGGCACATTGTTTAGGTTAGGTTTGTCTAACAAAGTAATTTATACACTTAATGTTCTCTCACTTGGAATTTAAGCCTAAACGTGTAAACATCAACATTATCATATACTGTCATATATGTCTAAGGAAGTCTGCCAGGCAAAACAAGCTTATTTATGCAATTCAGTCAATCTGCTATTTTTTTATTGCAGACATTACTCCTGGTATTTAGTTTATATGTAGATTTAAGTTTAATCTTTTAATGGTCAAGTTTTGTAGATGCAACGCAAAAATATTTAGAAGTGAGTAAGGTGTAACTTAATGCCCCTTTATGTCAAAGTTAGTGCAACTGACCCTTGAACGTTCTACATAATAGAACAAACTCTGCATTGCATGTGTACATTTTGTACCCACCATCACAGGGAGAGGAGAGCAAGATGGGTCCACTCCAGGAAGAGCTTGAACAGTAGCAGGATCTCAGTAACTCAGCACCCAAACACACTGCTCCAGTACATCCAACTGTTTGGATGCCGAACACCTACCACATTTCCAAACACATTTCATCGGAGTGGGTGATTTGGAAACTAAATCTAATCCACAACACAAGTATTTCCCAACTCCTTTGTGTCTTATTCGCCCCCTCAGCAAGGTTCAAATAGCCTTTAATTAATGCCAAACCAGAAGTGTGTTGATACTATAGAAGATACAAAAATACAAAAATCATTGATTTGACAAAAGTGGACATTTTTAGTATTATTATTCCTGATTCACATTAAATGAAAACAACCAAAACAAATTAATAATGTGCACAGGGATGTCAAGAATTTTAGGAGTTCTTGGTCCATTGGTGCAAGATACCGCAAGAGACCATTTGCGCAGATCACTTTTTTTGTGTTTAAAAAAAAAAGCAGGGTCTAAATATATTTTTAAAAAGTTTAAATATCTATTTCAGTCATAAAATGCTAGATGGCAGGTCCTTTACATGCAATCTGCTAGCAAATACACCATTTACTACATGGCACAAGCTGACCGGCCAATGAGATTGCTTGCTTAGTATTTAAATAGTCTGGTTCAGCGTTCGCTGTAAGCTGTTCCTGCAGTGCAGTTCCTCTGAAACCCTCCACCTCCCCCATCTCCACCTGTCTAGAACTGCTACAGAATTTATGCTCACAGCAATATGTCTGGGTGTCTGTTGGCAGTAACAAGTCCATATTTGCTCTGCAGCAGTGTGCATTTGGTGTATTTGGTCTTCTAATTGGCAAATAGTAAATACACTAACATATAAATTAATATGTTAAAACTATTCGAGAGTTTTCATGACTTGAACTACTTTTAACTTGAGCGCAGCATTTTTTAGAAAACCGTGTCGTGTGAGACAGCACAATTGTGAAATGTTGGAAAAACAACTGAACAACATTGTTTTCAACATAGAAAACATGGAAAAAGCAGTGCAGTAAATACAAAAACATTGTGTGTGAAATGCGTACATGTAAATTATACATTTTAATAATCAAAGATACCATTTTTTGGAAGTTGCATTCAAAATTAAGTCGACTCAAACATAAGTTTGTGGACACATGTGCCCTGCCTTTGAACTGGGCATGATGCCCAATCCTGACTGTGCATGAAAAACAGGCTCACCATAATAAGACACCTGAGCTTGTTTGTCTGTCACAAGTTTTGACAGTTCTGGGGGACTTTTTCTGGAGAAACTTTTTCTGAGAAAGACCAAATGTCAAATTTATTTATAAAAGAAACCAAAGGTCACAATTTCTGTTTTATAGGTTTAACAACCTTAAGTACCCCCTGGGGTACGCATGAGCCCTGGTAGGAAATCATTGCTCTGCATTCCTCGTTTAAATCATGTGGATTTGCTTGTTCCATCTGGTCAAAAAGCTTAAAGGGATAGTTCACCCAAAAATGAAAATTTTATGTTTATCTGCTTACCCCCAGGGCATCCAAGATGTAGGTGACTTTGTTTCTTCAGTACAACACAAACTAAGATTTTTAACTCCAGCCGTTGTAGTTTATCAGTCGTATAATGCATGGCAATGGTAATAAAATCTATGAGAGTAAAAAAAAACATGCACAGACAAATCCAAATTAAACCCTGCGGCTCGTGACGA
>NW_015623669.1:814280-820323 GCF_001515625.1 Sinocyclocheilus rhinocerous
ATCATCGTATTTTTTTCTACTGAAGAAACAAAGTCACCTACATCTTGGATGCCCTGGGGGTAAGCAGATAAACATCACATTTTCATTTTTGGGTGAACTATCCCTTTAAGGTTGAAGGAAATTGGTTAAGGTTGCTTAAGGTTGAAAACTGGGCATTGTGTCAGGCCTATAATTGTCTTAACCTGAATATTAACTAACCAGTCTATTAATAGTAAAGTGATCAGTGGAGGTTAGTTTCTATTCAGCATGAATATTTCTATTGTTTGACATGGGTGACTAATCCATTTGCGTCACATCATCTCTGTAGTTCAATAATCAAAAGCTACATGCGGTTTACAGCTTGCACTGACATTTCCAGATAGCGTTAAAGGCGACCGGCTTTACATCATCTACAAACAAACTACACAGTGGGTATGTACCAAGCCTCCTGCACACTATCAGTGTATTCAGCTTGCGAGTCACTGTTGATCACAGTCGAGACTTTTATAGAAAGATAAATAATTAAAAAGATGTTACCCTGCTTTCCACAATGGCAGGGCTATCTTTGCCCAATGCAAGTTGAGTTGCCCTTCTGGTGAATTCTGGGATCCCAAGGATGTGTGGGTACTCTGTGATTAGAGTCGGGTCTGTGGAAATTTGCTGCTTGATTTTTCGTACAAGAGGAAGCCATGTGGTGTGTCCATGCTCTCCAACATACTCTATAGAAAGATAGAAATGTACATTTGATTGTAAACAGGCAGAGTTGTGTGTGCATTAAGCCCCGTTCACACTGCCAGCGACTTTTTCACTGTATGTCGTTAGACTCTGTGCTGTGAAGACGCTTGTGGGCATTCCTACTGCTGTCGCTCTAATGTTATTGGTAGACTGCAAGTCTATCACAAACTATATATATTGCCTTTAAAACAAAGATATCATTCTAATATGACTAGGAATTAGACTTAAACGAAATAAAAGTACCATTCTGCTGTTGGAGAATGTTGTTACATAAACTACAGCAGTGCCTGTGCATTAAATCATTAACCGGAGCTAAACTGCTCACTGCATCATATAAATAACAACTCGAACCATCAATGTATGAATCAAACTCTCTTCAACAGCCAACAGTTTCTTTTCTACGCATCATGTTTTTTTTTATATCCATGTATGTGGTTACAGTAAAATCATATAAAACAGTGAAATCGCTCAGGAAATCTGTCCTGTCTTGCCTGCACTCGAGACGGTGACGTGTGAGCGCCACTGACAGATTCTTCACTCCTATTGGTTGTCGCTCGCGAAATTCGCTGTTCATTTGCATAAAGTTAAACAATTCTTAACTTTTGTCGCTTGACTCGCATCGCTTGACACGCCCACATACTTGACAACGGTCACTGTCGTTTGTGTCGCCGGAAGTCGCCAGCTGTCCATTGAAAATGAATGGGAGCATGTCGCTTTGTCGCTGACAGTGTGAACGGGGATAGAAGAAAGATGTACACTTAAAGGGGTCATATGATGCGATTTCAAGTTTTCCTTTCTCTTTGGAGTGTTACAAGCTCTTGGCAGTCAAAGGTTTGGAATGATTAAGATTTTTTAAATGTTCAAATTAGTCTTTTCTGCTCACCAAAGCTGCATTTATTTGATCAAAAATACAGTAAAAACAGTAATATTGTGAAATCATATTACAATTTATAATAATGATTTTCTATTTGAATATAATTTAAAAAGTAATTTATTCCTGTGATTTCAAAGCTGAATTTTCATCATCATTACGCCACTTTTTAGTGTCACATGATCCTTCAGAAATCATTCTAATATGCCGATTTGCTGCTCAAAGAAACATTTCTTATCAATGTTGAAAACTGTTGTACTGCTTAATATTTTGAGGTAAGTTTGGGGTACGATTTATTATTATTATTATTTAAAAAATTAACATTTAAAGAACAGATTAAAGGACACGTTAAATTAATGAAAAGTGACAGTAAAGACATGTATAATGTTACAAAAGATTCCAATTTCAGTTAAATGCTGTGAATTTTGTTCCTCAATAATCCTGACAAAAAAGTATGACCGTTCCCACAAATTTTTCAACATTGATATATATATATATGTCAATTTTTTTTAATACCAAATTACCACATTAAAATGATTTCTGAATGATCATGTAATACTAAAGACTGGCGTAATGATGCTGAAAATTCAGCTTTGACATAAAAATATAATAAAATAAAATAAAGTTATTTTAAATTATAATATTTTACAAATTCAGCCTTCGTGAGCATAACTACTTAAACTTTTTGATTAAATAAAAAAAAAAAAAAAAAAAACTTATAAATTCCAGACTTTTAACCTGTAGTGTAAATTGACTTTTTTAGGGTGAAGTATTCCTTGAGAATAGACAATTTTTTCCGAGAAAAAAAAAGTGCAACAAAGTAGCAACTCATGCAGAGTGCGTCATCAATTTGTTTGGTCCATTTTCCTGTATTTCTGACATTTTTATTTACATTTAGCATGTAAACGACCTTAAGAGTCTAACACGAGCTAAAATTAAATTTTGATTTCATAAGTTTCTTTTATGTGACGATCATTACAGGCAGTGGGTATTTTCTCCAGTGTGGGCCAGAGGCAGTAAAATCACTCACCCCTCCCTGCGAGATTCACTTTATCAGGGTGCGTGTCTCGCTTGAAATCTTCTAGAAGCTTCATCTGGGATGGCATGAACACGGCGCCATCAAACACCGAGCGAGCAGACATCTCGTGCTGGTGCTTTACCTTCTTTTCTCACTGTAAACACGAGTCATTCTGCAGCGCTATGACAATGACAGCGTGCAAGGGTTTGTTTACTGTCTGTTGCTTAGATGCGTGACTGTTTCCTAGCAACGGTTCACATCAACTCTGCCATACCCTCTCCATGCTAGAAATCAAACTAAGAAATCAAACTAAATTTTATAATTAAACATTGTCAAAAGTGGGATTCACAAATATTTTACCAACAGAATATACTTTATTTCTCACTTCAAGTCAAATGCATTTTTTACATTTTGTGTACAATTAGCATCTCATTCTACAGATAAGGAAAAACACATCAGATAAAATTATGAGCTATTATTTACACTGTGAGAGTGGTTTTATTAGTCATATTTTATTGTTTTCATTAGCATTAAAACACAAAGTTAATACAGTTTTTCAAAATTGACCCAGTGATGCTTTAGCAACAAATACTGACAGGGTGCACAATCATTGTCCCACAGGACCCATCATGGTTCAGATGGTCAAAATAAGCTCATCGCTGGCATTTAATCATCTTCATCCTCCTCATCCTCCCCCTCTGTCATTTCAATGGGATTCACTGCAAAAAAAAGAATTTTTTGAAATAGCATGGTTGAGCACCATTTAGAACTAAAACTTTGTTTGTTTTCACAGTATTAATGTATGTATGCAATCAATTGGGGAAAAAATGCTTGTGTTGGACTATTGAAACTGCTTGGCTGTGTAACCATGTTGAAACTTTTGAACTGCAGTTCGCTAAAATCTTCCTGTCACTGCAATAAAAAAATTCCAGTCAGCAACCGTCAGCTTCCCACTTGTGAATTAACAAGGAGCTAAAATAGTGGGTTTTGCCCAACCCCGAAAAACATAAAACAGAATATAAGTATTCCAATGCAAGCTCTTACATGTTATATGCTGAGCAGAGATGAACACAGGTCCTTTACCCGAGCACAGTTTAAAGGTGACAGGAGGAATAAGCTCCAAACCAGGAAAACTGATCTGCAACAACATAAATATCCACTCATTCAGTGTATATATATATAAATAATAATATATATATATAAAGAGAGAGAGAGAGTTAACAGTTTCTGGAGTCTTTCAATCAATCAAACTATCAGTCACAATAATAATTCACCATTGGCATACAGTGGCGTAGGGTGGCAACGGGCAATGGTTTGGAAGCTCCAACACCGTCACAGACGGCCACAATATGCATCTCGTCTCCTGCCTCCTCACTAAGACATATCTATGACAATATAAATTGTCATTTTAGTGTAATAATGCAACTGTTGAAGACTATGGATGTGAGTGTAGGTTATCAGGCTCACTCATACACTTTTTAATAGATAATTCAAAAAATGTAAACATTACAGTAATTTACTCACATGTGCCGAAATGTAAATGACCCATAAACACAAATGGTGAACTTCACAAATATCCTGGACAGTCTTTTATAATGAAAGTGAATGTGGACTACAACATTTTATATATATATACACACATAAAGCTGCATAAACTGCTATAAAGAACTAAAGACTCTGATGCATTATGGTTTTTAATAACTTATGCAAATTAAGTCATGAATAAATAGGCTAAATGAATTAATGCATGTATGTAGAAAACAAATCCCAGCAAATCAATGACAAACATGGCTGCCTTTGCATGTTGATGAGCAATGTTCGAATCTTGAATGAAAAGAATTGACTGAGAAGATTGATTCAATTAATCGAATGATGCGATGATTGTTCACAAATCCAGTACTTGAGTTCTAATCATTAAATCAACGATCCAGTCACAACTATTAAGAGCTAACTGGAAAGACAGCTGAATATCACACATCATCATACAAGTTTCATAAATGCTTATAAAGTAGCTCCAGGCCCTGACACTTTTTTTTTTAAACCTGCTTTGGCAAATTATTTCAAGAGTTTTGCCCGTCGATGAAAGAATAATAAACAAAAATAATTTTTAAAAATCCAATTAAATAAATACGACAAAAACGGCTGCCTTTGCATGCTGATGAGCTACATTCGATTCATGAAAAGAATCGACTCAATGAATGACTCAATTGAATCGGAATGATGCGATGCTTTGTTCACAAAACTCGAGTTGTTCACGGTAGCCTACTCAAGATCAAACCATTAAATCAATGATCCAGTCACAACGATTAACAGCTCACTGGAGGGAAAACGGAATAACAAACGCCACGAAAGAAAAAAAAAAGTCACAAGTGTTTGTAACGACATGAAGGTGAGTAAATGTTGAGAGTTTCCATGCTGGGGTCTGAGGCTCAAATCTAGGTTACCGTTTTGATGAAAAACTGGTTCTCCAGAAGGTCATTTTCAGCTTTAAAGACAGCCGTGGTCTCAGAACCACTGAGTACACAACCTTTCAGGAAAGAAAGAGCAAGTAAAAGCAGGCAAAACAATTTAGGCAACTGAAAAGGCTCGTTGTACAGGACAGAAATGCTCTTACCCCAGTGAACACTTGCTCTGTCAGACACAGACGATGAGCTGGATAATTCAGACAGACTGATTGAAGCTACAGAGTCATTTTCCATAAAGCAGCTTGTCATTTCAGCCTGCACAAACGCTGTTCAGGTCAAACGGCGTGAGAAGAGAATCTGTGAATCTTCCTGCACCTGTTCTTCGCCTAAACGAGTCAGCTCGGCCCCAATCGTAAATGTTTGTTTACTAAGGGACGTTTAATATTTCTGGTAAAATAATCAAGGTACAGTCAAGATCAGTACCTGCAGCGAGGACTGAACAGCTACAATGATTTAATATAAAAAGCGCTGCTCACATCGACGCACACCTGTAAACGGCGAGGAAAAACACTGCACGCGGATCAGAAATATTGATGATGAAGTTCAGGTGTTTTTGGCTGCGCGTGTGACGCGCTTCACCAGACACTAGAGGGCGCAAGAGCACTTCTGATCAAGTTTGCTGCCTGAGGACAGTTGCTTTTTGAAATAGGCTACTTTATTAAGTTTGCGTTCATTTTTACTTTGTTATAGGCGTTATATTTTTATTTATTTATTTTTAAATGTAACGCTTATTCACTCACTTTTAATTCACTCATTTGAGAAAATGGTTAGCTTAAAGCTTTAACATTTTTTGTGAGTTTTAATCAAGTATAAGCATATAAAAATGCATGCATTTTTTGAAGGCTAAATGGATGCTTTTATTTTTATAAACCAAATTATAACAGCTAATTACATTTTTGCGTAATCCGTTTTTCCCTTGTAATCTCTCTCTCTCTCTCTCTCTCTCTCTCTCTCTCTCTCTCTCTCTCTCTAATA
>NW_015623669.1:821106-831474 GCF_001515625.1 Sinocyclocheilus rhinocerous
CTCTCTCTCTCTCTCTCTCTGTCTGTATGGTTTTGACTTCAGTATCTTTAGTTTTGGTCACGGGTTAAATCATAATCTTTCAGATCACAGCCGTCTTTTAAATATGTATCGGTCTATGGGTCAAAGGGTGTGATTCACGATGTGAGATTATCATCACTCTAAAATTACCGACTTGTGTTTTTCAAAAAGAAACTACTGACTTCTGATTCACACGTCAAGCACTGATTGAACAACAGTTTTTATTTTTTTTGTATCTTTCTGTCTAAAGCAGGTAAATGCTTCGTGTCACTTACTAGATCTTGATTTTTACAGACTGGCTCACTGTGGCAGTGCAGTGTTTTGTAAACTCTTTTCTCTTTAATTAAATTATAATCCTATGCTTATTGATTGGATAAAATAGAGTAATTGGTAATTATAATAATTGCATATATATTATATTGTGTAATGTTATGTTACATTAGAGTACATTATATTTGCTCCTCGCTTTTGATTGGCTGAGTGGCCTTCCAAGTGTTTCCAAGTTTTTCTTTTATCTTTCTGTTCCTTTCTGTAGACTATGAATCTGAACTCTTCTATATTTTGTTGTAGTATCTGGTAACGTTACATATATAGATATAGAAGTCATTAAGTTTCTGTGTCATATTCTTGAGTATCCACCGTTTTCCCTGAACATAGAAGTTCCCTGTGATTCACACCGGAACCCCGTTTTGTTTTCTAATCAAAATATTTTACATTCACTTACTTTTCCCCCCACTTTGCTTTAGCTCATATTTAACTCTCCCTTGCACTACAAATGTTTCTGTCTCTCTGTGTACTTGTAGCTTCTGTTTTTCTTTAATCAAATGATGGCAAATCATCAACGATTGATGTGTTTATCTGTACATGATTTAACTTGTTTAACTATGGTTGCATTTACACTACCATGCATTCAGAAGTTTGGTGTCGGTAAGATTTTTAAACGTTTTTGAAATAGGTTTCTTATGCTCACCAAGGCTGCATTTATTTGATAACTGATCTTGTCTGTTTTGTGTTGTTCTCTTTCCCTTTAAACTCACACTACTGTGACTTATACGCAGCTAAAGAAAAAAAAAAGAGCGTTTGCAGGGTATCAGTAAAGTGCACTCTCCATCCAGATGCAGGCCGTGATGATCCTGTACCTCCACTCTCTGACTTCTTGAAAAGCCACACAGCATTCCTTAATTGGGCTCAAAACTCGTTTTGGTTAGTACATGTGTGTTTGATATTAAAGGGGTCATATGATGCTTTTTTAAAGATCATTATTTTGTGTATTTGGTCTAACAGAATATGTTGACATGCTTTAATGTTCAAAAAACACATTATTTTTCAAATATTGTACATTATTGTAGGTCCTCTATGCCCCGCCTCTCTCAAACGCTTCGAAAGATTTGTAAAATAAATTTCCACGACTTTTCCAAAGCTTTCTGGGGTTTTCATGACCGTACGAACCCTGTAAATGGCTATTTTTTTTTTTTTTTTAAATCGTCTTGGTGAAATTTCTGCTCCACTTTGTGTGGAGGTAGTGAGACGGGACAAAGTCCCTGTAAGATATTAGGGTATTCTATAGTCTTTGGACGGGAGAGAGCGCTCAAAACTCTTCAGATTAATTTAGTGGAACATTAATATAATATAGAATCATCCTCTGTAAAGAAGTGAGGCGTGAACATGTGAGAATTTATCATTAACTTTGTAAATGTGCGCTCTTTTGGGCTAAAGGCTTAATGGAACTGTTTAAAGTCGCCATGTGATCACAAATTAATCGGCGATTCGGCGCAGCGCAGACATGATTTAATACGCGTGTCCTTTTTCTATGTGAAAAAAATCATAAATTCCAGTTTATGCTGTTTATGGCTTCGAAGGTCGTAGTTGAAAGCTGTTAGCCCGGGCTGGCCCGTGCGCGCTGTTGAAATGCGACTAATAATTTCTGACGGGCACATAACTGAACAAATGTAAACGGGTTAAGGCGGGGCCCCCTACAAGGCGGGGCCCCTGGGCTGCAGCCCAGTCAAGCCCAATGGTAAGTCCGGCCATGGTCTTCAGCCATGATCTGATATACCTCTTTAGGGAAACTCATCTTCCCTCCTGACATGATGCTGTTTATTATGGCTTTGAGAGGTTTGGAGATCAGTATCTGCTGAGATGAATAGCTTTTTTCTTTTTCTTTCCTTCCAATGCTTAGTGCAGACCATTGACTGAGAGGAGGTACAGTACTGGTGTTGAAGTATCGTCAAATGCGTCGTGCCAGTCTAAATTTTTGACATTTTTCCTTGTGAATGCTGTAAGGTTATTGTTTAGCCTTGCCCTGTATCCACATTTGTTTTGGTTGTTAGCTCATATTGTGCTGAGAATGAGGGTTCTCGTTTAATTGTTTCCAGCCAGTAGAGCTGGAGAGATAAGGGTGTTGTTACATCCTGGTTTGTTGCTTTCACCAAATGAGCTGGCAAACAAACGCTCATGCACGCATACTCTATATCTGTCTGGTGAGCTGTAAATAATTTTAGGTATGATGCACTTAATCATTGTTTATGTTGTGCTGATTATATAGACTTATACTGACATCTAGTGGTGTGGATGCATAATAGCATAAATTACCGATTGTAATGGCAGTCAGAAGGAATTGACAAAGTAAAGTAAGTTGGCTGGTTTTGTGATCTCAACATGTTGGTCCCCATGTGATGCCCCAATACATGTAAAATAAAACTGCTTTTATTAGGCTACTGATATCCCCTGTGAAAAAGAAGCACACTGTTCTTTTAAAACAATTATGCAATATACTTGTAATATACTGTAAGTGTGAAATGAATGTAATGTGTTTGGACACTTAATTGGATGCAGAAAAAGTACTTAGGTGTGTTAAGAAACAGTCATGAAAGTGCACCTAAAGTACATTTAACTAGTGACTTTTTACTACAAGTAGAGTTTTTTTTAATGTACTTTTAAAGGGGTCATATGATGCGATTTCATTTTTTCCTTTCTCTTTAGAGTGTTACAAGCTCTTGGTGCATAAAGAAGATCTGTAAAGTTGCAAAGACTAAAGTCTCAAATCCAAAGAGATATTCTTTATAAAAGTTAAGAGTTAGCCACACCTACCTAAAACGGCTCGTTCGAACACGCCCCCACATATCTACCTCTAAACTTGAAATCGCATCATATGACCCCTTTAAGTATAAAATAAACCATGATCTGAGTTTAGTAAGTAGTTAAAAGTGCATTAATTATGGTTGGGCCCCCTCAAGTAAAGTCATGGAAAAATAATGCATTAACAAACCATGAGTTGATGTTAGTGTAGGGATAGTTAATAATGAGTTAATTATGATGGCCCTTTGAAGTAAAGTCATGACATGATGACGCATTAACAAATCATCAAATAAAATATCATTAAACATGCCCTGAGAGTGTCATCCTTATTCCTTTACATCACCAGTACAATAAATAAATAAATAAAAACACAAAGATAAGGGTTATTTAGTTCTTTTATTATTTATTTACATCATTAATCCAAACATACCTATATAAAAATATGGCACGTCCAGAAGCTAACACAATTAAACGACAAAACAATACTGTTAAAAAGATAATACTGTTAAATAAATAGATATCAATTTATTTTATCCTTGCTGAATAAAAGTTTTTTTTTTTTATCCTACCCCAAACTTTTGAACAGTAGTGTATCTCTGTAGAAAAATGAGTGGATGGACAGTGCCTGTGCTTTCTTCATCAGGTTTTTACATCTGATCTGTGGAACTACTTGTGTATCATTGAAGGGGGAAAAAAAGCCTTCTGACCTTTAGTTAACCTGTTAGGATTTTTATTGTCTTGTGATTTTCACATGTGCTTCACTGTTGTTGCCGGGTGAAATTCTTGTACACATTGTTTTGGAGGGTGAGTCCAACTGTTGGCTGAGCTGCTTATCAGATGCCTAACCAATCTGTCCTGCTCTATGACATTTGTACATCTTCTTTTTTGAGGAATTCTCCACATTCTCTTTTTAGTACGTCCCAAAAGAGCAAATCCACTCACTCCACACTCATGTTACTCTCGTTATCGCCGGTGCCCCTGTTATCTTGGCATCAGCACCCTGCCCAGACCTGCAGTTTATTTGAGGAACACAGAAACATAAACGGGCACAGATGAGATGCGCTGATGTGAGGCAATTTTGAGAGAGTGAGAGCCAGAAGACGCGGTACAGCTGAACCACTCACGCTGTTTTCAAATGATTGACTTAATCCGATATTCTGTGTGAATTTTTTTTTTTAACTCATCTAACCTACACTGTATATTAAATAAATGTTTGCGGGAATTTTCCAAACGTGCGAAACCTGCGGCCAATCAGAGCACACCTCGCTTTTCAGACCGATTAGTTTTGTAAAAATCGACGCGTTTCAAAAAGGCGGGGCATAGAGGAGAAACAATAATGTACAGTATGTGGAAAATAATGTGTTTTTTTAACTTTAAACCGCATAAACACATTTCATTACACCAAATACACAAAATAATGTTCTTTTTAGCAGCATCATATGACCCCTTTAAGATTTGAAGTACACTACAAGTGCACATTCAATACAACAAAGTGCACTTCTTTTTCATTAGGGATGACTGGAGTATTCATGTAAGTGCACATGACTTTAAACAAATTTTAAAAGTGATTTATTTCTTTATTTCCTTTTTTAAAGAGGGAGAAACGATTAAGTGCACATTTAAATAACTAGGCCTATTCTAAATCTTCATCAGTGATGAACACATTGCCTTGTCATTTTGATGCAATGAATTTAAATCTAAACCATCTTAACTGTATTCCTCACTCATTCTGAGACCCACATAAAGAATGTAATATTTTTAATAGATTTAATTTTTGAGCATTTTTGTCAGCTCAAACATTCTTTTGCCCTACATACATATACCGGTAATTGCATACATTTAGCAGGTTTTTATGTACAGAGCTTGAAAGGTAGACTGAATTCTTAAAGATTTGATTGCTTAAAATGTTTTTTAATATCAATTAGTATTCATCTGACATTTCATTTTTGTTTTTCTTTTGCATTCTCACTTAAATAATACATTTATATTGATCACTGTAACTGATCAAAAACCTGAAAAAAGAAATGTACCTAAAATCCTCTTCTCATTTGTCCTGTTATCATAACATCCGGACTCCATCATCAGATATATTATAGTGCTAAAGTTTCCAATCCTTGCTAGAAAAGCTTTTTGATAGACTGTAATTCACGCCGTTACAGAGGAAATTCAGTGAAAGAGGAAGTGGTCTGTTTCGACTTATGAGATGGCATTGTGATCAGTGAAATCTGGAAAAAATTTCAAAACGACATTTTTTTTTTTTGGCAAGTATCACATTAAGCATAGCAAGTCATATTATAGAACAAATTGGTGAATGTGTTCCCTCTCGGCCCCTATGTCAAAAATATATTCTACAATATGAGGTTCAGGTGCTTGCTTATGTTGTAGGCCTATAATAAAAACAATATTGTGCGTAGAGTCCTGTAAATTGCAATGGTTGGAGGAGTGTAATGCTTTCTTTAAATTTACAAGAAACTAAAAAAAAAAAAAAAAAAATTATAAAAAATAAATAAAATAAAATAGCAGCATTGAACATGAGCCAGCAAAACAGATAAATCTGATGAATGTCAAAGTAAAGGATAATTTTTGAATAGGGATGCATGATACAGTATATAAGTTATTGGATAATATTAGATATTTTTCTTTATTTATTGGTACACCTCAATATTGGATGTATACACTGTAAAAAGTGATATTTCAAAATTAAAAATGTAAATAAAATGGATTACTAGAGTACATTTTACGAGAAAATGTTTTAAATTTAAGAAAATTTCAGTTTTTCTATTTCAGAATTTCATGTTTAATTGCTGTTTCTTTATAATTAACTGAAATTTACTAGCAATTTCTGTGTGAAAATTGTTTATACAATTTTTCAAAATTTTTTTCAGTGTAATTGTGCATACTTGATTACCTTTGTATCATCTGACACTTTAAGTTCATCTTCAAGATGACCTAATCACTGTTTGAGAAAAAAATGAAATGATAGTAATTAATCATAGTAATTGTAATCTTTAACAAATGTATTTCTTAAAATAAAATAGTGTGGAATATCAACATCAGCTATATTCATTGGTCATCGGCTGTACCATGAAAATTATTATTGGTATCGACCAAAATTGTAATATCAGTGCATCCCTTTTTTTTTTTTTCGACTTATGAGATGGCATTGTGATCAGTGAAATCTGGAAAAAATTTCAAAACGACATTTTTTTTTTTTGGCAAGTATCACATTAAGCATAGCAAGTCATATTATAGAACAAATTGGTGAATGTGTTCCCTCTCGGCCCCTATGTCAAAAATATATTCTACAATATGAGGTTCAGGTGCTTGCTTATGTTGTAGGCCTATAATAAAAACAATATTGTGCGTAGAGTCCTGTAAATTGCAATGGTTGGAGGAGTGTAATGCTTTCTTTAAATTTACAAGAAACTAAAAAAAAAAAAAAAACAATTATAAAAAATAAATAAAATAAAATAGCAGCATTGAACATGAGCCAGCAAAACAGATAAATCTGATGAATGTCAAAGTAAAGGATAATTTTTGAATAGGGATGCATGATACAGTATATAAGTTATTGGATAATATTAGATATTTTTCTTTATTTATTGGTACACCTCAATATTGGATGTATACACTGTAAAAAGTGATATTTCAAAATTAAAAATGTAAATAAAATGGATTACTAGAGTACATTTTACGAGAAAATGTTTTAAATTTAAGAAAATTTCAGTTTTTCTATTTCAGAATTTCATGTTTAATTGCTGTTTCTTTATAATTAACTGAAATTTACTAGCAATTTCTGTGTGAAAATTGTTTATACAATTTTTCAAAATTTTTTTCAGTGTAATTGTGCATACTTGATTACCTTTGTATCATCTGACACTTTAAGTTCATCTTCAAGATGACCTAATCACTGTTTGAGAAAAAAATGAAATGATAGTAATTAATCATAGTAATTGTAATCTTTAACAAATGTATTTCTTAAAATAAAATAGTGTGGAATATCAACATCAGCTATATTCATTGGTCATCGGCTGTACCATGAAAATTATTATTGGTATCGACCAAAATTGTAATATCAGTGCATCCCTTTTTTTTTTTTTTTTGAGTGAGTTAAAAAGCATATATTGTGGCATTTTAGGATATTCAAATAGTATCAAGAATTGTAAAAAATATACTGGTTCCTGAAATCTACGGGGATTCTGATATTGGGAAAACTGTAGTGGCCTCAAAGGATGCTATGCAGCCAGATGATCTCATGCCATATCTGTTATTATATTGTGTCATTTAGCATTGCTGGAATAACATCCAGCAACTATCTAACAGCCATGAGTTATTTTTAGGTTCTGGTGTCAATATACAATGTATCCAGAACTGTATGAATGAAGAATTGGCCTTCCTCTCATTGTCTATTTTCAGTTTTACACAGTTTACACTCAATTGCACAGCAACCAAATTCAAACGCTCCCATTCAAATTTGTGAAGCACATTCTCAGGAGTGGAGATGGATTTTAGAGCGGGAAATCTTCTAGCTTATATTGAGTTGGCTGCACTGGGGGAAAAAAAAAATCAGTGGACTACTGAAGTGTTAACCTGTACAACACAGATATATTAATGTTGCAAGCATTTTACACATGCACAGCTAAAATGTGGGGAGTAAAATAAATAATAATAATTTAGTATATGATATTGTACAAAATCTAAACTTTTTATGTTTTAAAAAACACACTGTGCTTAAAGAGTCTATTCAGAGTTATTGTGTCCATGTATTTAAAGAAGTCCATTCTCAGAACATAGCACTGAAACACATGTTGGAGGACCCACAGGTCTGGTTCGTTTTTTTGCCAAACAAACCAGACCAAACCGGGCTGAAGTGGATCGCGCCAGATCTCCACGGCTTGATAGAACGTAAGCAGTTTCGGATCGCTCTGAATTACACTCCTCCATGAGCAGTACCAGTTCAGTCGTTCTCTCCATAGATGGGCTGTTTGTGAGTAATTTCTCTCAGCGCTTGTCTCTCTGTGGTTATATCTTTTCACTCTTTTGTCTTTCATTTTTGGAGCTGGTTCCCCAGATGGCTTCATGGATGTTTTGCTGGGCCCTTGTGGTCTCTGCTGGGGAAGTCCAGCCAACTGTGACGTAGGTCAGTCCTTTTGTCAGTTTCTTCATCAGCGTCCTTTTCTTTCAGCCATGCTAGAAACTTTCAGCCATCCTGCCCCTGTAGGTTACAGCTGGAGAAAACAAGTAAAAAAGATCAGATTGAAGTATGTTTTTTTGTTTTCAATGTTTACTACATCGCTTTCTTTTGTCCCAGCTAAAAGGCATAGCTCACCCAAAAATTTAAATTTTGTCATCATTTTCTCGCCCTCAAATTGTTCTAAACCTGTGTGTGTTTCTTTCTTCTGTTGAGCACAAAAGAAGATATTTTGAAGAATGTGGGTTCTTCAAAACAGTTGCTGGTCTCCATTGACTTTCATAGTAGGGAAAAATACTATGGAAGTAAATGGAAACCAGCTACTGTTTGGATTACAATGACAGAATATTCAATTTTGGATGAACAATTGCTTTAATCTGAAGAGACAACTATGAGGTAACCATTTGTAGTTGCTATTAAACGTTGTCTGATACAGCAACTATTAGATCATAAACCAAGACTTGGGCGTTACTGTTTCTGATCAATGTTTGAGAAATCTGTGAAATCGTTTGAAAAAAGTTATTTATTTATTATTGTGATACAGAAAAAACTCACTTCTCCTTTAAGGCTTACAAAACGTGCCACGTTTGGAAATTCAAAAGTAGCTGTCTGATATTAAATTTATTTAAGTGGTCAAAGCTGTGTACACCAATGGAGCCAGTATGGAAACATTGCCAAAAACACTGGCTGCATGTCTAAATGCAAATCTTGGTCACTGGCTTGTAAAAGGCATTAACTTGTCAAATACTATTTGGATGGACTAGTACTACCTCCTTCCCTTGTCGCAGGCCAGTTACCAAAATAGCTTAAAAATATGTTGGATATGGCAGATTATTTCCATTTAAACTGAGGGGACACATATATTTGCCTTTGAAAATGAAGTTAAACAGGCTTATAAAGTAAAACGGGTAAATCTAAAACGCTATTGCACATTAATAAGCTGTTCTGTCAAATTTATATATATATACAAATTTAGGGTGTCTTTTTTTTTTTTTTTAGAAAATTAAACTTCTTAAGCAAGGATGCATTCAATTGATCAAAAGTGACAGTAAAGACATTTACGTTGTTGCAAAAATATCTATTTCAAATAAATGCTGTTCTTTTTATTCATCAAAGAATCCTGGAAACAATGTATGACAGTTTCCACAAAAAGCACAACTGTTTTCAACATTAAAAATAATAAGAAATGTTTCTTGAGCAGCAAATCAGCATATAAGAATGATTTCTGAAGGATCATGTGACACTGAAGACTGGAGTAATGATGCTGAAAATTCAGCTTTGCATCACAGGAATAAATTACATTTTAAAACATATTCAAATAGAAAACAGTTATTTAAAATGTAATAATATTTATAATAATATTACTGTTTTTACTGTACTTTTGATCAAATAAGTGCAGCCTTAATGAGCATAGGAGACTTCTTTCAAAAACATTAAAACGTCCTACTGATCCCAAACTTTTAAACATTAGTATATCATGTCAGAATTTGAACCCAGTGTCTCATTGCAGTGTTTTTTATTTATTTTTATTTTTTCTACTTTGGTCATGTCTCATCTTGCCTTGGGCAGCAAATGAGTTAGGAATGCTAACTGGTGCCCCCTCATAAAAATATATGCATGAAGCTTCAGGTTCATGGTTAATCTGTAGCAGATGGTACACAATTTGCTAATTAAAATTTACTTGCTGGTTGGATCTGTGGGTTCAGCAGTTATAGCGCATCTATGTCTTACATGACCAAAGCAGGTTTTAGACCAGTCTACGACATGTCTCAATCCCTCTCCACGCTCTCAATCTCCGCTGTTTTCTGTAATACAGACTGGCTGGCCGGGTGATAGTTTTGACAATTACGTTCTCAGGCATCCCTCATGTCATAGCAGCCTCTCCTTAACCTCGTCACACTGCTGTGAGCCCTACCTCTTCGTCTTCTCCAGTATTTTCTTTCGCTTTAAATGCCTGAGATTCTGATCACACACACACACACACACACACTCACACACACACACACACACACTCTCTCTCTGTCTCACACACACACGCTCACACTCACACACACACACACACACACACAAATAATCACAAA
>NW_015623669.1:831494-831817 GCF_001515625.1 Sinocyclocheilus rhinocerous
CACACACACACACTCACACACACACACACTCACTCACCTCCGCTACTGTACATGTCTCCACAGGAACACATAAACAATACGGAGCATTTATGTGCTATCTGAGGGAAGAGCAGTGTTGCCAACTAATTTTCAGGGGAAGTTGCTAAAGGCAGATTGATTTGTTGCTAAAAGTTGCTAAATGATGTTGTGATGTCATTGCGTGATGACGTCATTGCATAACCATTACACAAAACAGCGTTTTTATGTGGAATACACAATGAGATTACTCAAATCTCAGCGAAAAATATTTTTTAAATGTTATTTGTTCATAAAAATATTATAAA
>NW_015623669.1:832165-852677 GCF_001515625.1 Sinocyclocheilus rhinocerous
AAAAAAAAGTTGCTAGGGTAGTCTGAAAAGTTGCTAAATCTAGCAACAAAATTGCTAAGTTGGCAACACTGGGGAAGAGGAAAAAACTAAATGAGAAATGTTCTGAGTGTGCCCGGCCCACCGCTCCATCCTCAGGGGGGCAGCGTGATGGAATATAAGATGACCAGACACATTTCAGGTTCTACGTTTAATTAACGGTCAAAATAAAACCGTATTAAAAAATCTTGTTTAAGGCGAGACGAAGACATTTTTTATCATTTTCAATCATTTTTTTATGTTTTTGAAAGAAGTCTGTTACGCTCACTAAGGCTACAATTATTTGATCATATTTGATTTTTTATAGACCATTTCAATGGCGATTCGTTCACGTAAGGAAGTGACGTCTTTGGTCCTTGGATGTTTCCGGTTAGTTGACACGCACATTCAAAACATTGGCGGGAGACGGTTTATACACAGTGATATTGCGGCAGGTTATTTATTCTTGCGATTAAAAATGTCAAAATTAAAACTAGGACCATGTTGTTCGGTGGTTGGATGCTCTCTCAGGCCAGGAACTAACTTGCTGTCGGAAATTAAAGTGTTTAGATTTCCGAAAAACAAAACACAACGTGACGCTTGGATTGCTGCAGTGAAGAGAGAAGGCTGGATACCGACTAGCAACTCGAGGATATGTAGCACACATTTTATATCTGGTAAGTAAACAACGTTTTTGTAAGTGAATTATTACTGGATTAATTTGTATTCCTATATGTTCACTAGTTAAGTATGTTGAATCTAAATTTGAGCTAGCATTGTGGCTCCGTCATTGTTTTCATATGTAGATAGCTAGCGTTTTGATACGTTTGATTGTAAAAAGCAAGGGTTTATTTCCGTTTTCATTTCTAAATATTCTGTGGGCTGTAATTAGGAAAGTAGCAGTTTACATCAGTTGTCTAGCTATCTATTCAGCTGACAGATGCAATGCGTAACACTTTATAAAAACAAAACAATTGTGTAACATTAGCTAACTGCATTATTTCAGAAAAGAGAATGGTAAACAACATTTTTTTCCTGCATTTATTAAGCGTTGTTAATGTTAATTCCATCATGCAGTAATGTAACAATAACAGTATTATTTTTTACATTTAACCTAACTAACCTGGATGAGTTAAATAAATATTTAAATAATGACCACACACAGGGCTCTGATGTCACAGATGGAGCATTCAACCCCTCTCTCACACACTGTTCCACCGCAACAAGGATCGCAGCAACATGGCTACACACTTCACCTAATCTATCCACAAACATTTCAAAACGTATGGAATAATTATGTATGCAATAAGTTATGACGGAACACAACAATTAATTTAATAGAATTCAGTTAGCAATGTCATTTATTATTAGCATAGACATACAGATTTACCCAGCCATGCAAGTGCAATGCCCACTAATAACCTCCCCGGTCACCTTAGCAACGAACCAAGCGGAGTACGTTTTTGACAACGTTTGACTTGCTCCAACCTCGCCAAACACGAGATAATGTATATTGTTGTTGTTAAAAATAAGTTTCAATTTGGGAATCTGATTTTCAAATTGGAAATCGGACCAACACCATCCGATTTGATTGACATTGACATAATATCACGATCAACCACATTGGTGTTTGCATCGACATTCAGCCAAGGCTAATATTCCATTGCAAGATCCAAAATGGAATAATCTCCATGATTCATTGTCCACCTTGCCATATTAAACAATACACAGCCCCGTCCTTGGCCGCCGTTAGCCTCATCAGCCGGAAGCCCACTTCACCCCTAGCAGCGGAGGTCAGTGGCAGCGCGGCCTTGCTTCTGTTTTGAGTTTAGCCAGTGCTTTCAGGTTAATCTGCGAGAGGCTGTTAAGTGTGAAAAATTGGGATATTTTCAAATACTGTGTATTTAGTTTAAAATGTCTTTTTCTGAGTAAAGGTAGATGGTTATGTTGGCCACTATATTGGACACCGCTTTATTTGGGAAACTGGTCCAGTGAAATGTCAGATGTAAAACATGGTCAACTTCAATGATTGATGACCTGAAAATATTTTAATCACATCTGGCCTTGCTGCCATGCCCAGAAAGGCCACCTGGAACACGTTTTGAATTTCTTCGTTTTGTGATCTTGCTAACTCAGCTCGAGCCGTTCCCTCCTGTCATGCTTCCACTGCTGCTTTTCTTACAAAGCTATTCATTAAAACAGAGAGCTTTGGGAGTTACCTGACACTGTAGGGGTCAAAGGGGTCTGTTATGTTATAATTTCAAATTGGGGGTGTACTATTCCCAGTGTAATTATTCCAATTAATCATCGAATGTATGTCATGACACGACTGCACATTTTTCCATTTCAATATTCATATCCACACTATTATTATATCCCGCTGGCTGTGTCCGCTTATCGGAATTGTTTCATGGTGGCACCGCTATCATTCATCACATTCAGCTCTCTGCCGCTGTTATGGATTCATTTGTGATAACATCATAAAAAATCATAGGAACGAGGGTATTTTTAACCTTTGGTTTCTAATGCGCTGACAGAATATGCAGCTTCTTTTTTGTCTGCCGCCATCCAAATCCATGTGAGGACAATGAAAAGAAGGCCGCAGAGTCTTCATTTCCATCGCACACTTGATTAAAACTTTGTTTTTCAGCCAGCCACATCATCGTCAACTCTATCGTCCTCCGGCCAGTTTTTTACTTTAGAAACCCTTGTTTTATATAAAAAATTGTACTACTTTGCAATAAGGTTCCCCTTGTGAAAAAGAAGTGCACCTGTATTGAATGTGCACTCGTGTAATTAATAAAATTAATTAATACTTAAGTGTACTTAAGGTTTGTCTATGTTTCTTAACACACTTAATGTCAAATTAAAAGTTTTACTTATTATTTTATTATTTTAAATCATTGTTTTATAATCTTTAAAGAAGATCTTTAAAGAAGTACACTTGGAGTATTTTTAAAATGCATATAAAGTACTTTATACAGTTAATTTGAACTCTAGTGTGCAATTTAATATTACATTAAAAGTTACTATATTCTAAATGGGTAACGTTTCGCAATAAGGTCCCATTAGATAACATTAGTTAATATATTAACTTATTGTTACAGTATTTGTTAATGCCAGTTAATAAAAAAAATACAACAGTTTATTGTTAGCTCACGGTAGCTCAGGTCCATTAAATAATAGTAACGGATACAATGTTGGTTTTAGTGTCTTTAGTAAATGTTAAAATGAACAATAACTACGATTAAAAAAGGCTTTAGAAATATTTATTATTGTTAGTTCTTGTTAATGTTAGCTCATGTTAATGTCAAACAAATGGAACTTTGTTGTAAACTGTTACCAAATGTTGTGATTGTTAGTTCATGATACTTAATTCATTAACTAATGAAATCTTTATTTGATTTCAGCTGAAATTTAATATGCTAAATTAATGGCTGGTGGGAATGTGATGAAAGAACCTGTTGGTCAATGAATGATAAAATACAATATGAAATCAGATCTGCTCACTCAGACTGAAATGCAAAACCTAAATCTGACTTTAATCAGATTTCAAACCACCTACGAAGATTCTTGCGAAAATTCACATTTAATGTTTTTTTTTTGTCCTGCCTGTCTGAACAAGGCCTTAGAATCCTAAAAGTATTTCATTTTGATTTAAAGTCTCTCATACAGTATCTCCGCACAAGATTTTATAGCACGATTCGAAATCTAGAAAACCTTGTTTTTCCAATACAGCATGGTACAGTAACATGCAAAGAGTCATAATGTTCTCGCTGTTCATACTAAAAATTAAAACATACTAAAAATAGCCACTCTGACCACACCTATAAAAACAAATAGAGTTTATAAAACATAACGCAGTCACATATACGCTCTCCTATCTTGCTTTCTATTGAGTTCCACCTTGATTTACTGCATGTAGCCCTCACTGGCCATAGTGTTTCCATTTTAGATGAATCACATTTAGTCATTTATTTAGCACAATACCTGTCACACGCGGTGCCTGAGGGAAAGTGAGGTCGCCATTGTAATAAAATGTAAACCAGGAGTGGAAAGCATGATTTATATCAGGCTTAAATAGAAAGGTTTAACTTGTACTGTGGGTGGACTATCAGTACCGTGTTTAGCTTTAGCCCATTTGTCAAATCAGCCTTTGGATGTCCAGAAGGCCTTTCATGTACTGTACATGGAATTCTTCTTATGGATGCTGCATGTAAGTGAAAGAAACAACAACCTCCATTTATAAATGTTTCATTGTTTGGTTTCTCGTGAGAAAAACGCCTGTGTTTTCTGACAAGCATTGATGAGAGACATTGTCCAGTATCGGAGGAAAAGGCTTTCGACAAGTATCAAGAAAGTGAGCTCTACACTGGGAACTAAGTCTTGACAGGACCGGGTGACACTTTTGTTGAGCATTCCATCCAGATACGGCCTTCTCCAAATGATCTAATCTCAGCAAGTTGGCCCTAGTTCAAGCCCAATCATCTCTTCCATCAGCTAAATTCATGGCAATCCAGCCCGCATTTGTTTGCTTTTTGTCACAGACACATCCATATCTTTTGTCAAGGAAATTTGGTGTTATTAAATGTGTACATAAATGTTTGTGCAGTCATTTTGAGTAATAAGATGTCGTATTCTCATTATGTGCTTCCATAGATGTAGTTCTGTCCCACCATTCAGTAAAATGGAGCTCTTCCAAGGCTGATTTCATGCTCCAATACCAGCTGTACCAAACGGTTATATGAACCGAAGGTCCTGTAGATCCAGCAGCATTGTAATGTGCCTGTTGTCCATCTAAGTTACACAGTTTAACTGTAAATTAACTGTAAAGCCTGGAGGTTAGAGTTCAGAACGCTGATATATTCAGCCACTTAGTCAAACCGCAGTATTGGCATAGTTGAGATTGTGACCTCACAATCAACAAATGTTCTCACATGTTTTATTCGCTTCTACACTTAATCTATTACAGGCCTCTACAATAAAGTTTGTTTCTAGGAGACGGATGGTGAAAGAAAGTTAGCAAATTTTTTGTGAGATTTATTTTGGTACATATTTGATCATCAAAACTGTCAATTCACCTAAAGATTTCTGTCATAATTTACTTGTGTCATTCTAAACCTGTTTGTTCCCCTTCAGGAACTTGAGCTGCGTCGGAAAACGCTTTGGGAACGCCTTCAGCGTGACCACGCTCTGAATCACATGTCAAATCAGTCCAATGGAAGGGCGAGACGTCACAGGCGGGGGACGTAGAGACCAGGAAGCTATAAAAGCATGTGCGGTGGAACCGGCGTCAGCTTTCTGTCATTCAGCAAGCGCTCTATGTGTGTGTCAGTCGCTATTTGTTGTGAGTCTTATTTAGAGTTGTTTGTCCACTTATAAGCTCAATCGGAGCAGATGGCGGTTCGGCATCTGGGGCTAAGTGGTTCTCTGTCCAGTACAGAGAACCACTTATCTGGACGTGATGTGGGATTCGACCTCGCATCTCTCACCGGTTGGGGAGCGGTCATGAGTGGCCTGCTCGGCCCGCGGTCTATGGAGTGGTCGCCATCTCACGTGGCACATCAACTGCCTGGAGATGCTGGCCGTGTTTCTAGCATTGAAACACTTCCTCCCGGACCTAAGAGATCACCATGTGTTGGTGCGCACCGGCAACACAGCGGTGGTCTCTTATATCAACCACCAGGTAGGTCTGCGTTTGTGCCCCCTTTACAGGCTGGTGCACCAGATCCTTGTGTGGTCCCAGGGGAAACTCCTCTCGCTGAGAGTAGTTCACATTCCTGGGCATCTCAATATGGGAGCAGACATCCTGTCGAGGCAGGGGCCGAGGCCCGGGGAATGGAGACTTCACCCAGAGGTGGTGAAGCAGATATTGAGAGTTTATGGCCAGGCTCAGGTGGACCTGTTTGCGACTCGAGAGACATCGCACTGTCCCCTCTGGTTCTCTCTGACTCATCCAGCTCCTCTCGGACTGGACGCTATGGTACAGACGTGGCCGAGGTTTTGTCTGTAAGCCTTTTTCCCTGATCGCTCTGCTCCCGGGAGTTCTGGAGAGAGTGTGCCGGGACGGGGTCCGTCTACTGTTAGTAGCCCCGTTCTGGCCAGTCCGAGTATGGTTCTCGGATCTGATTTCCCTTCTCGATGGCTCTCCATGGGAGATTTCCGTCAGGAGGGATCTCCTCTCACAGGCGGAGGGTACTATCTTCACCCCCGCCCGCCCGCTGTGGAAGCCATGGGTGTGGCCTCTGAGGGGGCACAACTCGTAGCTTCCGGTCTCACCACCGAGGTTGTTGAGACCATTCTCTGATCCAGAGCTCCCTCTACGAGGAAACTGTATGGCCTGAAGTGGAAGTTTTCACTTCTTGGTGCGGAGACCGCCAGCTCGACCCAGTTTACTGCCCAGTTGGTACAGTGCTGGAGCTCCTGCAGGCCCGATTCTCTGCAGGGTTGACCCAGTTACACGTTTCCTCCACGGTGCGCTGAGGCTGAGGCCTCTGGCCAGAGAAGCTTATGCTAAGTGGTGGATCAGGATGCTATTCCATAGCCTCGAGTCCTCTGATCTCCCCTCTCCTTTGGGGGTCAAGGCTCACTCCTTCTGAAGTTGGCCTTTGGGCGGGATGTCCCCGCCTACTTTGTCAGGTGCCTACCTGCATTCTGCGCCACTCCTGGCTCCTTTCTCTCGCCTTAGCTGTGCTCTTCCACACTAGGCAGGGATTTGTACGTTTGTAAGTCATACTCGTTCCTAAAGCGTTTTCTGACACAGCTCGAGTTCCTGAAGAGGAACGTCTCCAGGTTACGAATGTAACCATGGTTCCCCGAGAGAAAGAGATGCTGCATCTCAGTGCCATACTTCCGGCATCCCTGTGAGCGCTTGCTTCATTCCTAGAAGCTGACACCGGTTCCACCGCACGTGCTTTTAAGCTTCCAGGTCATTACGTCACCCCGCCCGTGACGTCTCGCCCATCCATTGGACTGATTACACATGTGATTCAGAGCATGGTCACGCTGAAATAACCTGGAGACGATTTTCTTCTGAGGAACACACACACACACACAAAATATATTTTAAAAGAAGATTTTAAAAGATATGTCCATGTGATTAAAGTCAAAGGGGTCCAGTGTTGTTTTGGACCCTATTGACTTGCATTATATGAACCAAAACTACTGAAACATTCTTCTGAATAACTCAGAAAGAAAGAAATAAAGGAAGTCTTAGAGGTTTGTTTTAAATAAATATTTCTAAAAGAAGTCCTTAATAATCCTATTTCAACCCATTCCAATGTTATTTAATATTTTGGCAGAAACAGTTTTTTGCAAGAATAATTTTTGTGCATATATGATAATCAAGAATGTCAGAGTTCGCCTAAAAATCTAAATTCTGTAATTATTTGCTTGCCTTCATGTCATTCTAAAACTGATTTACTTTCTTCTGAGGAACACACTATCCTTATATGTTAATTCTGAACAAATATTTCAACAAAAAAAAAGTGCTTAGTAATCCTGTTCCAACCCCGTCAAATGTTATTTCATATTTTGCTAGACCTGACACAAAGCTGTTTCAACATCGGTAGTTGAATGACAACAGTTTGGACAAATATTTCCACTCGGCCCATCTGCCAATTCAGTTTCTATGGTGATTACTCAATTTTTACTGCATCATAGAGTAGCCGAACCACAGAGCTGCCCTTTGACCTCCAGTGCTTTACCCTACAAAGGCATTCTGCATTTTTTTCCTCTGACTTTCTTTTTTGAACCGAATGAGCCTTAACTGATTTGATATACAATATACCTCTGAGACATTCATCACTGGCCAAACATTAAAAACAGACTGAAAGCCTCACAGGGCAGAACATCGAGGTTCTCACCCACTGATTTTCAGCTCTGGAAAGTACAAACACAAAAACAACCTTGCTGGTACTTGTTTCGATGAGTGTGTGATCTGCGTTGCGTAGCGAATGACAACACATACTCGATGTTCGCTTCAGAACAGGACAGTGTTTACCAACATTTTTTTTTAAATCATATGAACCCTCACGGCCACGTCAGTAAGGCTCAAATATGATTTTTTTTTATTTTTTTACCAAATCATATTTAGTATTGTACAAAAGCTATGCCCAACATTAGGTCATTCAGTGGCAGGAACAACATATTAGCCACCAATAATACAGACATTTGGCGACCTCCAGCAATAAAATCTAGTTCAGTGTGAACGAGGCTTCGGTGTGAATGTCATCACCTCATAACCGGCCCATAATCCACCGCTGCTGCTGGCCAATGACTGAAAAATCGCACTGTATCATAAGCGTAATAAAATGTGGCAAAGCGGTCTGTGAGACGGGAGCAGCTGCTCCTCTCTACTTTTGACGTGAAAGCAACTTGACTCTTGCCTCTCATGAGAAATTTGGAAATGCAGAGATATTGACTTTATTATTCAGCTGTTTTAGCAGCATGAGGGAGCGGAGCACAGCTGAGAATGGAACAGAAAGATCATCCACAACTGGCTATGCAAATCATGTCACCAAAGATTGAATTAAACTCTGAGCCAGTGACAGCTTAAACTAATTTTGGTGAGTTTGTTTGCAATCCCACAGGAGATTGAGGATCACTCTCATGGACAATGTCTCTATGTTTTAGACTTTGTACAAGAACCACTACAAAATGTGATCCAAATCAATAGATATACACATTAGCTGCTGTTTTATAGTAAAAATGTTTAAACAACCTTGAATAATAGATTTGTTTCATTTGTCCACAATAAGACACATTGTTTTCAAAGAATTTATCTTAAATTCAGGATGGGAGGATCGATCTGGAGGTATTTCAGTATAGACGGTGCTACTCCTATAAAAATCATCCAAAGTGTTTCATTTACAGTACCGATTTATTGATCATGAAAATCAATCATACGTTTTAAGTAAATGGTTTAAATAATGGCATTACGAGATGTTTATACGTTTTATTATTATTATTTTTATTTATTTTTTTTATTATTAATTTTTTTTAATTAAAAGAGTACAAAACATTGATCAGTGTCCAATCAAATGTTATTTGAAATGATGAAATTATGGCTATTAATAACATTGAATCCCCAGAAACATCATAATTTCCATTTTGTAAATTTCCATAATCTCCAATTGCATTTCGTTATCAAAATGGAAAATATTGGCTTTGATAGTATGGCTTTGTAATGGGTTGGGGGGTAAATGGGTAATTATTGTTTATGCCTGAAAAAACAAAAAGTTGAAATATATTGAATTACTGAATATGTATTTAATTTTCTCTCTCTCTCTCTCTCTATATACAGTGGGTACGGAAAGTATTCAGACCCCCTTAAATTTTTCACTCTTTGTTATATTGCAGCCATTTGCTCAAATCATTTAAGTTAATTTTTTAAAAACTAAATATACATACTAATATAAAGTGTATATATAGTATATATAAAATATATTATCTCTGAAAGGTCTTTCTGTATGTTAGTTTTTTTTTTCTTTTTTTTCTGGAAAACAAGAAATACAATTATACAGATGTATAAAGCCATGTATTGAGGGCAGGGAAGTTATTGAGAATTAAGAATTATGCTAAATAAATTACCCATAATTCTCTGCACACTATCACCTCCCCTGGTGAAAGATGTACATGTGTATAATTGTTTTATCCAGCCTTCAGGCTGCTGTCTTGAAATGTATAAAGTGTTTAAATGCAGTAAAGCCAGCAGGTGATTCAGAAGGTTTCAGGGCTGGCTTTATTTATTGCCTGCTTAAAATGGATATCTTTCTGCTTTAGAATAAATAGGCCCTCCACTGAAGGAGCTCAGTTAATGCGACTGTGTCTTTCATATCTTATGAGTTATATTTCTTTTTTTTAATCTCTTTTTTTTCAGAGCTGTTGTTGAATGACCAGCGATTAGTGCGGTGCCTGTAATTATACAAAGTGGCCTTGTCTATGTTTGCACACCAGCATTTTGAGGACATTTTGAAAAATTGGTGGAATTTCCTTTTAAAAGAGCTTTATTTGTTGCAAATGAACCATGGGAAACAATTACTCCATTGCCCTCCGTTCCCCTCACCGGCTGAGTACGTGACAGGCTTGCAAAGCGTTTAAGGTGTTGATGTGGGTACGGGGCCATACCTAAATCTTCTTTGGAAAGAAAAACCTCTCCAACTCTTACACTCTCAAAACACAGCTTTTACGCTCTTTTATTCCTGAGGGTTTGAAAGTACTAGGTATTTGTTTCAATAACAGAATGTGACGTTGGCGGCTGTCTGACATATTATTCTCCTCCTGTTTGAAAGCCTTCTCCATCTTGCCTGCATGAGGAGAACTCTGATCTCAGCACAACTTCCAAAACAAGCGAAACCACATCTCAGCGAATCTTTTTTCAACAGCCTGAATCATTATCCCTTTAACCCCGTGACTTCCCTCGTTTTTATTCTCTAGCTCGTTTGCTCAAATATCACCATTTTCATCCTCCAGTTTTAACAAATGATTGTTCACAGAGGCAGCGTGCAAAGTTTCAGATGACTTTTCGGAACAAGCTGCTGTGATACTTCGTATGTAATAAGCTTTAATGGATCTATAATGCGATCTCCAATTCACTCGTCTGCTACTTGTAGAGTTCACAGAGTTCAGTGCTGAAGTAAAAGTGCATGTTTGCTTTCCAAAATCAAGACGTCCATATTATGGACGAGCCAGTGCATCATTAAACACATTCTGCATGTCAGCAGAGCCTGATGTGTATAGATGAAGAAAGGTTTTTTTAAAGATGTTTTGAAGCAATATCACGCAAGAAAGAGTGCTGTTTTTCCAAATATCAGCTTGGTTGTGATTTGGCTGTAGACACAAGGCTGACTTGTTTATTTGATCATTAGATGTAGATGATTTCTCAGAATTCTTTGAACTGAAAGTTCAAAGGAACAGAACAGAATATATTAAAATCTTTTGTAACATTATAAATGCCTTTTGTTGTCACTTTTGATCAATTGAATGCATCCTTGCTGAATAAAAGTATTCATTTCTTAAAAAAGAAAACACAACAAACAACAAAATATTATTGTATTAAGGTTTCCAGCAGCACAACTACTTTCAATATTAATAATAATCAGAAATGTTTCTTGAGCAGCAAATCAGATTTCTGAAATTATTTCTGAAGGATCACTTGACACTGAAGACTGGAGTAATGATACTGAAAATTCAGCTTTGCATCACAGGAATAAATTACATTTTAAAATTCTTATAGCTTTTATCTCATCATATCTCCACCCCGCTGTGCTGCATTGGTCATGGTAAATGAGATTTCTTCCGATTTGAGTGGTAACATCCAGAAAAGTGTTATGCAAATATGGAATTATTATTATTAAAGTCTTCTGTCAACATAATGCTCCCATTATCTATACGGTTAGAGACACCAAGGCCATTTTAATATAGTTTAATATCTACACTTATGATATAATATGCATATGAATCACTCTTATTGGTGTACACTGTAGAGAGAGAGACTTCTACCAGTGATTTAGTTTGATTTGTTTTGTTATATTTTTCTACAATGTGTTTTTTGCTGGAGTCAGCGGGACCCCGAAAATAAAGATCCCAAAAAGAGCGGTTTAGTAGCAATGCCATTGAAAAGCCGTTTAAGGTTCCTAAAAGAACCATTCAGTGAACAGTTCATAAAAGAACCATGTTTTAGTGTGAAGAATATTTTTATAATCTAAAGAACCATTTTCCACTATAAAGGTTAAAGGTTCATGAGGAACATGAGGGTTGAAGTAGCTTGTTTTAAATGCCCAAAAATTAAAGTTTTACTCCATAAACAAACCTGATGCGCAGCTTCTGCAGATAAATCACTCTAAGCTTACACTCAGGTGGCCTCAGTAAGGGAACATCTCCTGAAATGAGAATAATAGTGAAGTCATCTCAAAGCAGGCAGATAGGGATGGCTAGATCTTACTGATTTGCTCTATATTGTGGCTAAACGAGCTCTTTTCCATATTGAGTTCGTATCCTGTTGCAGAGAATTACCTCATTGCTTATTCTGTGAGCACTTTTTTGGTCATTCTTTCTTTTTCTCCAGCTCTCTTTTTTTCACTGACAATGATAGAGCAATCATTTGAAGGCATGCTTGTGCTGATGTACAACATATGGCTCAATGCACATGTTCAGAGGGCCAACATCAGAGTGAAACCAAAGGCCATCTGGGCATATTCATTGTTTAAATATTAATGACACTTTTGTTATATGTGACTTTCATAAACCTGAAAGGAATAGTTCATTGAAAAATTTAAATTCATGTAATTATAATTCAGTATAGTTATTCATTACTTACCCTCATGTATTTTTTATGCATGCAAAAACACTATAAAATTATAATGTATAAAACTATAATGTTCTGCTCCATTGAGCTGAACCTGAGAATCAAATCAGTCTGATTTGTGAATGAATCATTTTCACAAAGATTCACAAATCATTTAACGGCTTTATATTTCATAAAACGTTGAATAGTCACAGACTACTTTTATAATGCATTACAGGTGTTTTGGGTCCTATGTGATGCTTGAATGCTTTAGTCTCCATTTATTGTAATTACATGGAAAAGATCAACCAATACCTTCATCAAAATTTCTCCTTTTGCATTCAGTGGAAGAAAAGAAGTGGAATTTGGAACGACATGTGGGTGAGTAATCAATGACATTTATTTATTTATTTACTTACTTACTTATTTATTTATACTTTACTGATTTAAATGGAGCAGGGAAAACAGAAAGGTGTTTAACTCCCACTATTCTGCTGCTATACTTGATTTAAGATCTCAAACCGAAACCTGTTACACCACTCTGTTATTTATCAATCAAGAGCCAATCTTAGCTCCCCTTTCTTGTAAAGATCAACAGTAGCCAGAGAGCGATATCATTAGCTGATGGTGGCGATAAACCTGTGATCTGTGGAAACATGGTGCCCCACTGTTACAGCAATGAAGGCAATTGGAGCAGATAAGCCATTATACCAGCCTCGGCTTGTCAGCTGTATTGTGCTCTTCCTCATAAACCTATTCAGTGATTAAGCACCTGTTTGCAAAGTCAGGCTCCAGGAAAATACGCACACAGGTGTCAGACAGCCGTACAGTAACAGCCCAGTTCGCAAATGGTTTTTAAATCAGTGGAGTCACGATCAGATGGAAACGACATCTTAATTTGTAGGATGTCATACGGCATGACGTGTATTTATAACGCAGCGAATGGAAATTTCCAGGCTTGCTCATAATGAAAGAATATCCTGATTTGAAGCAGTTCCATTTTCAAAAAAACAACTGTTCATTTTCAGAGTAGAACATTATAATCCTATGGAGTAATGCAGACAGAATGCTCTACAGCAGTGGATCTCAACCTTTTTTGGGCCAGCGGCCCCTTCCCATTATCCAGGCCCCCCCCCCCAGAGCCCCCTCATCAAATAAAATGTAGTCTAATTATCTTCACTGAATATTGAAGTTGAGTATCATTTTGAGTTTATAATGAGGACTATTATTATATTTACAATACTATTCAAATGTTTGGGTACATTACGTTTTTTTTTTTTTTTTTTTTAAGAAATTATCATTAAATTGTTTTAAAAAGACAGTGAAGAATTTTTTACAGTAGATGCTTTGACAATAAGTGTAATAACATTATTTTACAGAGTTTTAGGCATGTTGGTGATTTTCATTACTACAGCTTTGGTAATGTTGAGATATGATATACCCTGTTCATCCAATTTAAAAAAAAAATCCTGTTTAGAATAAATCCACAGGGGGCATTTTTACAGAAGAGATTTTAGTTTGTTCTCCCTTTCCTGGAACTCCTGAATACCCTTTTTACTGCTGCAATATGCTTGAATGTTTTCAATTAGCTTTCAGTGAAAAATTATAATATTTATCCCTTAGTTTTAGAAAATACCCTATTTTTTGATAATATATTGAATTTCCTTTTTGCTATAGTGAACATGGTCATTTTGGTGGGTAAATATCACATTTACGCATGCAAATAGAAGAAATGCAAACCCTCCTTTTACTACTGTATATTTTGTGAGAATATTTCAAAGTTTGCTTACAAATACAGTACTTCAAAGAAAAGTAGAAAGATGGGAAACATATGCCCCTCATTTTCAAAATATTTACTATTTTAGTGCTGTCCTGTTTTATATATTTGTTATAGTCCATTAAATTTCAAATCTTGCTTTTTTTATGGCAGTGTGGTTGATATGTTCCCTGTCTTGCATTGTACATGTGCAATAAAAATGCAGAGTGTCTAATAAAAATTTTTTTTATGCCAGTAAAGACATGATTAATAAATGTATCCTATTTATCAAATTGATAATTTAGTAATAATAAATTAATAATAAAAAATTAAAAATAAGGAAGCAAAATAAGATTTCTATTTTGATTAGTTTAAATTCACATTTCTACTTTCCATTACATATACTGTATATATATTTCTTGAGCAGCAACCAGCATGATTTCTGATGGATCATGTGACACTGAAAGCTGGAGTAATGGAGATTTAGCATGAGAGGAAAACATTTTTAGGATATATTCAAATAGAAAGCAGTTCTTTTAAGTTGTAGATTTACTGTTTTCAGCGTATTTGTATTGATCAAATAAACGCAGGCTTACTGTACCAGAGATTTGTTTCAAAACCATTAAAAAAATCTTACTGATCCTTTATAGGCTTATATTTTTTTTTAATAATATATTCTAAATAATATGTATACATATTTTAAAACCCATAAATATTTAGCCCATAAATAACAGCCCACACTAGCCCATATATTATTTAAAAAATACGTCATTGAATGCCACATGACATTCATGACATTTGATTGGACAAATGAAAAATCTGATGTTTAAAATACTATGACATAATCTTCAATCCTCCGTTTTTTTTTTTATATCATTATACGTAAAACTTTACTGTGCACTATGCTTTGTTTGTTTTTATATGTTTTTAATTTGTATTGTTTTTATTTGTATGTTCCTTTTCTCTGCAGTAAAAAAAGACATTTGATTGGACTGCACTTGAAATATCATTATCATCTCTCTTTATAAGTTTAGCATTTAAACCAACCGCAGCCAAACAAACAAACAAACAAAAATAGGGCATTCATATAAATTTTTCCGAACAAGAGAAAAGCATATTGTGTTTTATTTGTGTCTGAATGCTAGTTATTGTTTTCGCAGTAAGTTCGGCAGCTGCGCTACAGAAAGCTGAGCGAACACTGAAGTAAAGAGTCGTTGCTATGGAAATGATACACCGTCTAGTTCAGAAGCATTGTTGTAAACTAGCAGCTACACTGGACGCGAACAACGCGACACGTTGCATCAAAACGCATACTGTACAGCAGATCCCATTATAATCAGCAATTCTGTCACTGGACGCGCCAAGTTGCCCACAGTGAAGCCGCGTTATATTTCTGACACAGTCCACGCGCTTGCGCTACCGACAGCTGGACAAATAGATTTGGAGAGTTTGCTTTGATGCATCCAGTGTAGAGACGGCTTTAGGATGTTGCAGACCATTTTCTTTTGCAAGTTTCAGCTCATACATCTTTGGTGTAAACTCGCTTTAACCAAACGCACCCCCCCCAGAACACCTCAGTGCCTCACCGTATATAGTAGGGGAATTTACCGTTAACCAATTAACAGGTTTTTACTGTAGCATTTTTACAGTCTTTTACTGTTAAATTCACGGTCATTTTTTACAGTGTAGGTGAACACAATTGATTTCTTTTGGCCAATCATCAGCACAACTGGAGAACAACTGGACGTGCTCCATTCAAAATAGACTTTGACTTTAGTATGCAAATGTGTTGGAGGAGTATATTTCTGCACTTAAGGCTGTGTTTACTGACCTTTGATACTTGCAAATGATATGCCAAGATCAAGCACAAACCAACACTTGATGAAAAACCAACAAACACATTCCAAATTAAACAGCATGGTTATTTGCCAATAGTTTGAAAATACGACAAAAATGCAAATTTGCTATGATAATTTAATATGCAGTCACCATTGGTGACAGTCTGGAAAACTTTTGAGTGCCTTTTATGAAAGGTTTCATCAAAGATTACGCCAGTGTTTGCTGCACGTGGCACAAGCCGTGAAGTTTGATTCACAAGGAAATTATTCTTATGAACTGGTTCTTTTAAATGAGTCAGTCATGGGCTGTGTCCGAAAGTCTAGTCAGCTGCCTCGCTGCCCTATCAGGCAATGACTTTGCAGGCGGTGTTTTTGCACGAAGGTACCTCGTGAAACTGATTTCGGACAGGCTTCTGAGGCAGCGTAACGGTTTAATGATCTACAACAAAATAGAACGAGTTTTGGTGAAAACTAAACGAATATTTAATTACTATAATACTGATTTCTCACTAGAACTAACATCAAAAGTGCAAAAAGTTAGTCAGAAATATACATTTACACACAAACTGACCACCAAACGAAAACATTCAGATGCCTTTATCTTTATGACATCTTTATGTTTTAGTTCAACCGTCACGTAATGGAACGCACAGGATTGTGGGATATCAAAGGAAACGAAGGATACATCTATGCTGCCTTCAAAAATCGATCAGATTAAGGTATCTCATTAAACAGGAAGTGACGCTAACTTTGGATTCGGACATGCCTTGATGCCTCCTACCTTGGAGTGCATCCTCTGAAGGCAGCATTTTAGAGGTTTCGGACGCAGCAATGATTTATGAAACATCATTGAATCAGTGAATCGTTTACGGCTGACTCCCTCACTGAAACGTGTGTCTTTATTTATTTGTTAATTTATTTATATTTGAGACTTTATTTACTGACAAAAAAGTAATTTATTAAAAAATCGTTTTGTAAATTAATTCTATTTCATAATAAATATATACAGATAATAAATAATATTATAGTAAATATTACATAATAAATTAAATAAACAGTGATCATGTAATTTGCCAGCTAAATAAATAAATAAATTAAAGCCTTTCAATTTGGGTTCCAGTGGCTCCCTCATCTTTTATTTATTTATTTATTTTTACATTTTTATTTATTTATTTATTTAATTTGTCGTGCTCTGTAAACTTTTGTTAGTTGAACTTTTTTTTTTTCATTAAGTCTTCGAAATCCTGACACAAAACAAAAAATTAATCTTTCATTTCCAAGCAGAAATTGAGGTTTTGTGTCAAAGTGTTTGCGTACTATCTTGCCCTCGCTTTGAGCATTGACTGCGTTTGCTCAGTTTAGGTCATAAACAGCTTCTCCTCAAAGGCGGAAGTGTTGCATTTCAGTGATAAAGTTTATCAGCTCCTGGGGGTGTCAGAGAAGCAACAGAGGGGCCCTAAAACTTGCCAAAACACTACAGAAACCACCTCATTCTTACCCATACAAGTTACTTTAGTCGTAGCAACAAATTTACAGGCAACAATCAATCCATTTTTAGCTTCTACAGCAGTTACATCATGCTGCCAAAATTCATATCGCTTGAAAAATGCATGTTTGTTCGCAAAAAAACAATTGCAACAAGTGCTCTTTCTCAGGGAGGGTTAATACATACTTTCACAGCATTTCAACCCTTTCTCAGTGCGCTGTGAAACACAAAGCAATCATTGTGGCTTCATTTATGTGTTTCTGCCAGCAACACAAAATGTACCCATCAGCAGCACAGAGCGGCAAAATGTTGACTTCCTGTTAAACAAAACGCACTGCCATTATCTCCCATCTGTCATTATTTGAATTACTGTATGTCTACGAGGGCAACTTTCATAATACACTGCACCAAAAATAATCAAAATGCTAATTTTGTCTTCTTACAATGTGCTAGACATAATGTTCAGCTCGCCCTGTGTTTAATGAAACTCACTGGAGACCTGGTCACGGTGTACGAAAACCAAAGTACACAGTTTACGTAAAAGGGCTTCAGACATCACAGGGCTGATCAAATTTTACTCCATGTACTCGTAAGTTGGTGAGCTATACGCTGAATAATGTGATTTGTTTGTTGAAATGGGCTACCTGACACCAGTGAACTCACTGCTTCAAGCATTTGGAGATTGAAGTCGCTCAGAATGACTTGATTCTAAGTTGTTCCTTTCTCTCTGCTTCTGCCTTTCGGTTTCCACCGCAACATTTTTCTTCTTAGATGAAGTCTGCCGTGGGTTCAGCAGCTAGAACTTCATGTTCTGAAGAGAAAAATTTGCTTTATATTTGTGATATCAAATACAAAATTACAACCAATCAATTAAGACTCTAATATTTTAATTTGAAATTATATATAAAGACTTGGCAATAATTCTCGTAAAAATTTAATTGGTTTAATGTAAATCTGTAATTTACTACAAAAGTGCAACATTTTACTAAGCTTTGGTAGTTTTAGTAGTTGTAATAGAGAAAGAAGACATTATGCTCTTTTTTTTATTATTATTATTTCCTAAAAACTCAAGATTATAAAAAAAAAAAAAAAAAAAGTCTCTCCTGTAATGTCTGGCATACATGACTGTGTTTGCATGTGAAATGCGTATGCGTGTGCATTGTTTCCACTTCATTGTGGCTAGGAAATGTCTCCAGGGCTTGCCCACCTAGACCCCTGTAACAGCTGCTGTAAACCCTGTACTGTGATAGTCAAGTGTGTCTCCCCCCTTCTAGGAAAAACCTTTCCTGAAAAGCCTCTATAAACAGAGCAAAAACAATATCCAATTTTAGTAATTTTACTGAATTCAAAATCCTATGTTGATTTTTTTTTCATTATCTGTGATGTGTTTATTGTAGAGCACTGACACTAAAACAATATTTTTGTTGTTTATGTTAGGAAATATGTAGTGTAGTTTAAGTATTTAGTTCCTGTGATGCAGAAGCAGAGTTTATACAATTGAAAAAACACAGAAACACAGCTAATTTACAAATTGGCCTCTTGCAGTGGGTCGTTAAAATAACTACCATGTTATCTGGATAAAAAAAAAAAACTATTTACATTGTAAATCTGACAGACTAGTACAAATGCATTAGGAAACAAAACAATACTGGAGTGTTTGTAGGTCCCTGTGGACACTGTTGGATTAATTCTCATTTTGGTCTGGATGAAGAAATGTAGGTCTGTAATGAAATGAGAGTGCAATTTGAAAAGTTGTTTCTCTGTTTGTTGGGATAGGGGTTAAATCAAGATTTGGTTGAAATTTACAAGGTGTCTTTTTTCTTTCTCCCGTTTTTGATTTCTAGAGAATGCAGCATGATTCTTGCTCCTTTTCATTGAGGTGAAACTCAAAATATAGTTAAACACTGTATGTAGACTTTCTGGTGTCATGGCTCATTTTAAGACGGATACCTGTATATTTCATGATGATATACTGACTATTTAATTTTGTAGTTTTTCTTTTTCATATTTTTCTCTCTGAATTGTTTGCACAGTTAAAGAGATTTTTTTATTAAAAGAAGTTACTCCGCTATTGTCAACAATTTAAAGTCCAATGAAAATAAACAAAAGGGCAATTCTGCTTCTTTTAAGATGGTCAGTTCTCTTGAGCATTTAAGAGAAAGGGCCAGATTTAGAGCACATGGTTTCTCTTTCATATCAGAGCTTGTGTCCTGTTCCATTCCTCATACCTTTCTTCTGACATGCATTCTTTTAAAGATAATGCCAACATATTCAAACCAAAGCAAAAATTATTTCTCGTGACAGTTTCCCTTCAGAACATTAAGTGTTGTAGCTCCCCCGAGGAAGCTTTATCTGCATTACGTTTGACTGGCCAGCTTGTTTCTGTGTATTCCAGCTATAAACACAAGCAATTATGAGCTTACGCCTTGTATTTCCGCCCCCCTGCACAAACTTCACCTGGCTGTTTTACATTCCACCAGGAGCACTACCATAACAAGTCATTCATTTTTGTGTGAAATGTAGTACACGTCCAATCGCTCTGTAATCCGAGACCACTTCAACACTGCCCAGCTCAACCTTGACGCACTTCTCACAGGTCTTCATCTCCCCTGAGAAAAGTCTCCACAAGCGCATTCACAGATTTGGGTCATATGATTACAGCAGGTTTGAAGTTCACCTGCAGTGTTGGGAAGGTTACATTGGAAATGTAATAGGTTACAGATTACAAGTTACCCTATTTAAAATGTAATAGTAGTGTAACTTTTTCAATTACTTTATTAAAGTAATGTAACTGATTACTTTTGATTACTTTTTGATTACTTTTCAAAATTTCTAATGAATGTTTATTTGCAACTGTTAATCATTTTCAAACATTTACACCATGCAGGGCTAACCTTACAGTAGTGCTCAACACTCTCAGACTTTCAAAATCCTTCATCACTTGAATTAAGATGAACAAATTTGAACACATCCACCACAAAATCAGACTTTAGTACCGCCTTTTACTTTGAGATTGATCTGAAGTTCAATGCAGATTTAAAATCATAAGAAATAGTTAAGATAAGAAATAGTTAATAGATAAGAAATCTTTGCATAACTACAGGAAACACTGCATCTAACAATGCTTTGGA
>NW_015623669.1:853902-871366 GCF_001515625.1 Sinocyclocheilus rhinocerous
CCCCCCTGCACAAACTTCACCTGGCTGTTTTACATTCCACCAGGAGCACTACCATAACAAGTCATTAATTTTTGTGTGAAATGTAGTACACGTCCAATCGCTCTGTAATCCGAGACCACTTCAACACTGCCCAGCTCAACCTTGACGCACTTCTCACAGGTCTTCATCTCCCCTGAGAAAAGTCTCCACAAGCGCATTCACAACTTTGGGTCATATGATTACAGCAGGTTTGAAGTTCACCTGCAGTGTTGGGAAGGTTACATTGGAAATGTAATAGGTTACAGATTACAAGTTACCCTATTTAAAATGTAATAGTAGTGTAACTTTTTCAATTACTTTATTAAAGTAATGTAACTGATTACTTTTGATTACTTTTTGATTACTTTTCAAAATTTCTAATGAATGTTTATTTGCAACTGTTAATCATTTTCAAACATTTACACCATGCAGGGCTAACCTTACAGTAGTGCTCAACACTCTCAGACTTTCAAAATCCTTCATCACTTGAATTAAGATGAACAAATTTGAACACATCCACCACAAAATCAGACTTTAGTACCGCCTTTTACTTTGAGATTGATCTGAAGTTCAATGCAGATTAGGAAACACTGCATCTAACAATGGTTTGGAAAAAAATAGTTAATTAAAAAATAATAATAAATAAAAGCATATACATCAACTCAAATACGGTTATCTAATAAGCATGTGTCCTATTCTGTGTACTAAACTCCTGAAACATTGGTGATTTGGGAAAGAAATCAATTAAATCTGTATGTGGATGTGTGTAAATATTCAAATGTAATCCCCTTTGTAATCGTTCACATTTTCATAAGTAACTGTAATTTAATTACACAGTTTTTCTTAGTAACTGTAACTGATTACAGTTACATTTATTTTGTAATTAAATTACGTAACGCCGTTACATGTAACTAGTTACTCCCCAACACTGTTCACCTGACATGTGATATAGAGCAAACTGACCTTACTGACACAGCACTGATTCATTGTTTGTCAATACAGACCTAATACTTACATGCATAATCAAGAAGTACAAACAATTTTGCACTTCTGAAGAAAAAATGATCAGACACATTGTGAGTACTAAAATAAATCTTATCAAGGTAAAGTGTAAAACTCTACAGACAGTCAACTGAAAGCACTTAAGTAAGAAGAGACGGAAACTCACAACTCTGCCTCGGCTTCGGAGAATTCACTGAAGAAGGTGCTGCCATTGGAGTGTGGCGGTCCCGGCGATGCCTCCTCGTTCCTGTAGCTGCTCTGGCTGCTCCCTTCTTCAGGCAATGTCTCTGGCAATGTGGGGGACTTCTGGAACGATCCAGGCATTCCTGGCTCCGCAGACCCCAGGAAGCAGGGGCATCGAGTCCGAAGCCCCTTGAAAAGGAAGTTCATTTTTAGAGAGGGCAACCAGGGACAGCCAAGAAGGTTCTTGAAGGCCACACGAAACTCTGGACTTCGACAGTAGATGATGGGGTTGAGGCCGGAGTTCATGTAGCCTAACCAGTTTAATAAACGAAAAATCTCCATGCTCGGCACGTCTCGATTGAAGACATTGATGATGTTCGCCACAAAGAAAGGCAACCAGCAGAGTGTGAAGACGCCCATGATGATGCCCAGTGTCTTGAGGGCCTTGTGCTCCTTGACGACGGTTATTCTCGACGGTCGCCTTCGGGAACTTTTCCGCCTTGCCGTCATTCCTCCGACATGATTGCACATCGAAGGTAAGTTGTTGTTGCCGTGGTGCGTCGGCTGTACCTGATTTCCTATGCACTCATTTTGGAACCTCAAACGGTTTTTGTCGATTAGCTGTTTCTGTTGTGTGGCAATGAAAAAGACGCGTGCATAGACGAAAATCATGATGAGTAGTGGGATGTAGAATGAAACCACTGATGAAATTATAACAAAGTGCATATTTGCTATAAAATCACAGCACTTGGGGTCCTCATTACATTTTCTTAAGATTTCATCGTCATTCTCCACACGCCAGTACTGATTCATAATGGGGACGAAGGAGATTAGAGATGAGACCAGCCACACGACACAAACGATAATTCGAGCCCTACACTTATTCAGGAGCACTTTATACCGCAGAGGCCGTGTGATTGCAATGTACCGATCCACTGCGATGATGCAAAGGGTCTCTATACTGGCAGTGACGCATAACACATCAACCGATGTCCATAACTCGCACAAAGTCTTGGTGAGTTGCCATTTCCCCGTTACGACAATTGTGGCACCCAGTGGCACCACCAGCACCCCCATTATGAGGTCAGCGCATGCCAATGACATGATGAAGATATTCGTTGTGGTCTGCAGCTGGGAGGTGCGTGCAATAGCGATGATGACCAGAAGGTTACCCACAACGATAATGGTGATGATGATCACCATGATGAACAGCTCCAAAGACTTAAACTCATGTTCTTCTCTCCCTGTCGGAGTTGCATTGGTCGGTAGACTGCTGGTCACATCGGTTGGTAGAGTGCTGCTCATCAGAATTTCCATGTTTCAGTATTCAGAGATCAAGGCTTGCAATTTTTCAAACTGAATATCAGAAACAAGCAGCAGCAAAGAGACATAGCTAGTGGCTGGAAATGTCTAAACCTGCGATACCATGACGATGTTGTCTATAATCTTGCATTTTATACCACTGTAGTTCCAAATCTTGAACAACCGCATCAATTCTGTTTCACCTCTCCTTCAGGCATCCTTAAAGTCGTGCACATCCCGCAACTTGTACATCCTGTAGGATTTTAAGCACGTTCCACACATCTGAACTGCAGATGTAGGAGGGAAATAAGTCCCTTTTATTCTGAGTTAAAACTGGTCCATGAGAGATGGGGGGAAAAAACAATAGAACTTTTTGAAAAGCTCTTGAAGCCACCAGAGAAAAGGCAGATAAGCAGGCGTCCTGTTGAAGTATTCCACTGAAGTGGAGTTTGAGCTGAAGTGGAGGAGGTTCAGTCAGCGTGTTGCCACCGCGTGTGTGGAGCGGACGAGTGGAGGTGCCTCTACTGCCAAAAGCTCAAAGGAGCAGTGACACTGCCGACAGTCAACAGTGGTAAAACACTCTCCCATTCTGATAATGCTTGCTCTCTCTCTCTCTCTCTCTCTCTCTCGGAGTTGAGCTTTCAGCATGCTGTAGTTGCAGTCGCATTTCACCCGAGGGGTGGAGTTGTAAAGAGTGCCTCACACAAACACACCCCCTCTCTGTCTCTCTATCCAACAAGTACACAATCAGCAAACAAAAACACTTATTATCTTGTCTGTCATGCATCAGAAATAGACATACATGCAATAATATATACCCCCAAAATAGTAATGTCTGAATACTTTCCGTACCCACTGTATATATATATATATATATAATTAAACTTATCATAACATATTTATTTGACATACCATTTTATCTAACGCATCTTACAGTGTATATATTTTATCAGTAAGTGTGTTCCCTTGGGAATTGAACCTATGACTTTTATGTTGCAAGCGCAAACACTCTATCAGTTTAGATTTACCAATTTAGCGATAATTTAATAAGTGATGTATTTTTACCTTGATACTATTAATCTGATAACAGGTGCCACTTTGAGGATTAATGCAAAAAAGAAAAAAAAATTATAAGCATCATGAATAACATAACACTTTATGTCAAAATGAATTTTTCTGTTGGCATTGGAGTAAGAATTTCTCAAGAGATTCATAGATAATTATCCAGTGTTTCCATGTCTAATGTCCCATGTCTTGGTCTCAATCTCACCCTGAGAGTAGCTGCTGCAACCTGAAAGGCCTGTTCAGACTGAGCTATATCTGTTCATAACAATCTTCTTCTGTATAGTCCTGGTGTTACATGTTTAAAGGAAGTCAGAAATGTTTTTGTATGTCAAGAATTCAGTCACAAGGCTATCTGAGGCTCTGTCAATCATGCTGTGCTCAGATTAGTTAGTCAAACTGATGGCTGATAGTGCATGTCTGCTTATTGTGGATTCCTTCTTAGTCAAAGTCTGGCTTTAATTAGAAGTTGTTTGTAACTTGCCTTCCATAGCTCCCACCCCCAAAAATAAATGTTATGTTATAATTTGTTTAATATAATTAATTTTTTTAAAATTACAATTTACTATATACAATAATAATAATTATTTATTTTTATAAATATATATATATATATTTTAACAGAAAATTGTTTCATTAGCTCAGTTAACTACTGTGCATTAAACAAAAGCACCAATCCAATTTTTGAGAGAACGGCTGCAAAGACTTTCATGTTACATCCCAACCTGTTGTGGAGTATCCTCCATGATCACATTCTGCTGTGTTCTGTTGCAGTGTTTCGCGATATGAACAGGATACCAGCTCCTTTGGGGCCGTTGTTCAGCACTAAAAATAATAGATGCTTATCTGGCCTGCGACTCACGCCAACCCGGCCACAACCAGGAAGAACAATCAAGACAAATGCCTGGCATGCCATTCTGCTGCGAAAATCTGGGCAGAGTAGTCGCCAAGGTCTTTGTCATCAAGTACTTCCTTCCCTTCTCTGTCTCTTTTCCCCCTCTCTGTCTTTCTGCCTGACATCATCTTATTTTACTCAATACATTAGCGTGTGCTCTCGCTTGCAAACCCTTGTGAAAAAGAAGTACACTTTTTTTTTTCTTTGAGGAGAGTACTTATTATTGAAATAATACACTTTAAAAGAATATAGTTGGATGCAAACTGAATGTAATGTTTTTGGACATTTAACTGCATGTTAACTGCAATTAAATTAAAATGTAGTATAGTTTAAATTTATGTTAAATGCAGTTAGTTGAATTACAGAGTGTTTTGACACACTTGTAGGACTTAAATGCATCTTAATATGTGATACATCTTTATATGTGATTTTGCATCGAGTCCGAAGCCCCTTGAAAAGGAAGTTCATTTTTAGAGAGGGCAACCAGGGACAGCCAAGAAGGTTCTTGAAGGCCACACGAAACTCTGGACTTCGACAGTAGATGATGGGGTTGAGGCCGGAGTTCATGTAGCCTAACCAGTTTAATAAACGAAAAATCTCCATGCTCGGCACGTCTCGATTGAAGACATTGATGATGTTCGCCACAAAGAAAGGCAACCAGCAGAGTGTGAAGACGCCCATGATGATGCCCAGTGTCTTGAGGGCCTTGTGCTCCTTGACGACGGTTATTCTCGACGGTCGCCTTCGGGAACTTTTCCGCCTTGCCGTCATTCCTCCGACATGATTGCACATCGAAGGTAAGTTGTTGTTGCCGTGGTGCGTCGGCTGTACCTGATTTCCTATGCACTCATTTTGGAACCTCAAACGGTTTTTGTCGATTAGCTGTTTCTGTTGTGTGGCAATGAAAAAGACGCGTGCATAGACGAAAATCATGATGAGTAGTGGGATGTAGAATGAAACCACTGATGAAATTATAACAAAGTGCATATTTGCTATAAAATCACAGCACTTGGGGTCCTCATTACATTTTCTTAAGATTTCATCGTCATTCTCCACACGCCAGTACTGATTCATAATGGGGACGAAGGAGATTAGAGATGAGACCAGCCACACGACACAAACGATAATTCGAGCCCTACACTTATTCAGGAGCACTTTATACCGCAGAGGCCGTGTGATTGCAATGTACCGATCCACTGCGATGATGCAAAGGGTCTCTATACTGGCAGTGACGCATAACACATCAACCGATGTCCATAACTCGCACAAAGTCTTGGTGAGTTGCCATTTCCCCGTTACGACAATTGTGGCACCCAGTGGCACCACCAGCACCCCCATTATGAGGTCAGCGCATGCCAATGACATGATGAAGATATTCGTTGTGGTCTGCAGCTGGGAGGTGCGTGCAATAGCGATGATGACCAGAAGGTTACCCACAACGATAATGGTGATGATGATCACCATGATGAACAGCTCCAAAGACTTAAACTCATGTTCTTCTCTCCCTGTCGGAGTTGCATTGGTCGGTAGACTGCTGGTCACATCGGTTGGTAGAGTGCTGCTCATCAGAATTTCCATGTTTCAGTATTCAGAGATCAAGGCTTGCAATTTTTCAAACTGAATATCAGAAACAAGCAGCAGCAAAGAGACATAGCTAGTGGCTGGAAATGTCTAAACCTGCGATACCATGACGATGTTGTCTATAATCTTGCATTTTATACCACTGTAGTTCCAAATCTTGAACAACCGCATCAATTCTGTTTCACCTCTCCTTCAGGCATCCTTAAAGTCGTGCACATCCCGCAACTTGTACATCCTGTAGGATTTTAAGCACGTTCCACACATCTGAACTGCAGATGTAGGAGGGAAATAAGTCCCTTTTATTCTGAGTTAAAACTGGTCCATGAGAGATGGGGGGAAAAAACAATAGAACTTTTTGAAAAGCTCTTGAAGCCACCAGAGAAAAGGCAGATAAGCAGGCGTCCTGTTGAAGTATTCCACTGAAGTGGAGTTTGAGCTGAAGTGGAGGAGGTTCAGTCAGCGTGTTGCCACCGCGTGTGTGGAGCGGACGAGTGGAGGTGCCTCTACTGCCAAAAGCTCAAAGGAGCAGTGACACTGCCGACAGTCAACAGTGGTAAAACACTCTCCCACTCTGATAATGCTTGCTCTCTCTCTCTCTCTCTCTCTCTCTCTCTCTCTCGGAGTTGAGCTTTCAGCATGCTGTAGTTGCAGTCGCATTTCACCCGAGGGGTGGAGTTGTAAAGAGTGCCTCACACAAACACACCCCCTCTCTGTCTCTCTATCCAACAAGTACACAATCAGCAAACAAAAACACTTATTATCTTGTCTGTCATGCATCAGAAATAGACATACATGCAATAATATATACACACACACACACACACACACACACACACAAATGTCTAAAGGGAAGTTACTCAAGGTGACAACATCAAAACCACACACTCCACTGAAAAAAAAAAACTTTTGAAATCATTTCCACTTAAAAATTGCTAGTATATTTCTCAAAAAATAACAAAAAAATGGCAAATAACACATTGAATTAAACATGAAATTTTGAAGAAAAAAAAATATTTTTTTTTTATATATATACAGTGGGTACGGAAAGTATTCAGACCCCCTTAAATTTTTCACTCTTTGTTATATTGCAGCCATTTGCTAAAATCATTTAAGTTAATTTTTTTTCCTCATTAATGTACACACAGCACCCCATATTGACAGAAAAACACAGAATCTCTGTCTCTTTTCCTCCTCTCTGTCTTTCTGCCTGACATCATCTTATTTTACTCAATACATTAGCGTGTGCTCTCGCTTGCAAACCCTTGTGAAAAAGAAGTACACTTTTTTTTTTCTTTGAGGAGAGTACTTATTATTGAAATAATACACTTTAAAAGAATATAGTTGGATGCATACACTTTTTTTTTTTCTTTGAGGAGAGTACTTATTATTGAAATAATACACTTTTTTTTCTTTGAGGAGAGTACTTATTATTGAAATAATACACTTTAAAAGAATATAGTTGGATGCAAACTGAATGTAATGTTTTTGGACATTTAACTGCATGTTAACTGCAATTAAATTAAAATGTAGTATAGTTTAAATTTATGTTAAATGCAGTTAGTTGAATTACAGAGTGTTTTGACACACTTGTAGGACTTAAATGCATCTTAATATGTGATACATCTTTATATGTGATTTTGTAATTACTCTTTTATAATTACTGTGATTTTATTTATTTATTGTTAGCACAATTAATTGACCTTTAATTTCACCTTATGTACAAGTACTATATATATATATATATATATATATATATATACTTTTAAGATTTGAAGTACACATTCAATACAAATCAGCACACTTCATTTTCACAAGGGAATTGTTGACTAACACTGTTGTCTTAACTAGGTGTGAGGCTATAAAATGACATTTAAAGCTACATGTTCCATATAAATCTGAGATATTTTTCCTAACTGGGTGTGACTGCTGGGTCAAAAGTGAAATCTCATTGGTTCACAGAAATCTAATTGGCTGTGTTTTAAACATTAACTGTCTTCCACTGGCTAGTGTTCTGTTGCACTTATTTAGTGTAGCCAGACAAGTAGCTTGTCCCTGGAAAGTGGTTGCATCCCACATGTAGATAGAATAAGTGAATATTCATGGTATATTTGATCCATGACAATAGAACATTGATCCATAACAGCACAGCATTTTAAATACCCTGGAAGTGATTCTGAAAAATGTATTCATCTGACAAGAATATTTCCTCTCAGACTGTCGAATCATGTTATATTAACCTTTTTCAAAGAAATTGGCAGTACAGTCCAATATTGAAAACAAGGCTCACAATTAGTTGCATCACACATGTAGATAGAATAAGTGAATATTCACGGTATATTTGAGCCATGACAATAGAACATTGATCCATAACAGCACAACATTTTAAATACCCTGGAAGTGATTCTGAAAAATTTATTCACCCTATCTAATGTATCAAAAGGTCTACACTTGACTAAACTCAGATGACCTGAAGTGCACTGTCTCCATCTGCACACTATGAACGTTTGTCGGTGCTCATTACTTTCAGAAAAATTCTTCTGTAAACCCTGATGTGACTTAAGTATTTTATTAGATTTCAGAATGATCACTGACCCACAAGCCTCATGCCATTCTAAATGAGTTTGGGCAGAGGCTATAAACAGGTAAACACTGATGTCCTCAGAAGTCTAGTGCTTCATGTTAGCTTAGACTTCAACTGAAGCCTTTTGTTTAGTGCTCAGATATATCATTCAGACCTACAGTCATGAGATGAAAAATTATTCTCAGTTAAATTCGGTCTGTTTGCATTACAGTTTTTTTTTCCACACTGTGGAAGTAAATGGCTACCAGCAACTGTTTGGTTAAACACATTCTTCAAAATATCTTCTTTTGTGTTTATCAGATGAAAGAAAGGTCAGTAGATGATGAGAACTTTATTTTTTTTTTAGTGAACTATCCTTTTAAGGCTGTATAAGATTAAATATAAGATTAAAAATGACTTTATTCAGCATTTAAAAATCTTAACAACAGTGATGCCATTGCATAATAAATCTCAAGGAAATGTATAGAGTTAATAATAAACTTTATGATTTGGACGTAAAACTAGAACACACACAAAAAAAGCTCACAGCCAAAGTTTGTAGAATTCGCAGGTGCATCTCAATAAATTAGAATGTCGTGGAAAAGTTCATTTAGCTTTTCTCACACACTATTTGGGGCATTTGGTTTGGAGTGGCCATTGCTGGCTCTGAGTCCATTAGCAAATGGGGTGATGAATGTGCTGTGGGAGTGGAGTGACTCATTAGTGAGAGGCTCATCTGAACTTGTTAAGGGCTTAATTGGATTGAGCAATAAAAGCTCTTCTACAGTCTCTTGTATTGATTGATGACAATGCACAGGTGCACCCTTCTCCTCTGTCTCTCTCTCTCGCTCCACTTTTTTCTCATAAGTGAGATTACAAACTGTAGGCATTGGTTATGCTCTGTTTGAAGGGCACTGGTCATAAGGAGCATACAGTTACAAGCATATGGGTCAATGACAAATAAAGCTTCTAAAAGTTATTTTTTGAAAACCTTTTCAAAATGAATGCAATGCATATTTTTGACTTGGGAACAATGTGTTTAAACAAGTTTAATTAGTTACATAACATTTCAAAGTATTTAAATGCATTTTTTGACTTTTAAACTTGAAATGTCAAAAAAAATGTCAGGTGGTACAACCAAAAATTTGTAAATATATGTTTATATTCCTGATTTTATTTATAAGAGAAATCTTAGCAAAGTAACCCTTAGAGCAGGGGTTTTCAAAGTTTACATTCAAAGGTCCGAATCTGAATTCTCATCAACGTGAATAGGTCCGAAATAATTGTTATTATAAAAATGTTTTTTAATAAACATGCTTATAACTTTATATAACAATTCAACTTTATATATGCTAATTATCATATTCATTGCATCATCAAGTTGTACTTGCGTTTACTCTCTGAACTGTTACATAAAGTAGCCTTTAACTAAATGCCCAATGAATGTACATATTTTCTGTTTCTGAAGTACTTCAATGTAACCTAAAGTCACTTCAGCTGAATTGCTAAAATCTTGAATAATAACTGCAATATGCTGTTATACAGCAGTGAATTACTTTACTTTACAAAAATAACGACTTTATTCCACATTTTCGTCTCTACTGCGTCACTTGTGGATGCGCGTTCACGACAGTATCATGACACGAGCGTGTGCCGGCGCTGACCCAGATCTGGCGTAATGATGTCTCAAGTGGAGACGAAAATGTGGATTAAAGTCGTTATTTTTGTTTTCTTTGCACAAAAAAGTATTCTCGTAGCTTCGTAGAAAACCCTCCATGGTAACTTTTTTAACACTGTCAAACAAGTGACAAGGCAACTAAGAAGAGTAAAACTATCACACTAACACAGCCTTTAGGAAATTTAAACTGTCACTTTAAGATTATCTTTAGCAACTGGAATGGAACATTATATAATGACTTCTAAACAAAAATGGACAGTGATTTAACCAAAAATGTAATGGTTGACAAAATATTTTCCCTCCCTTTTCCTCCTCTGATGAGTATAAAACATGAGAATAACTGCCATATTACCATTTAAAATTCTGAAATGTCTGACTGTTGTAAAGTAATAACAACAAAATAAAATGCCGTCAAGTCTTGTCAGATTTCTTTTCTTTTTGCAAGATAGTCTTTCCTTGCATCAAACATTTAAAACAATAATTAAAATATATTTTAGAAAATTAATAGACAATCTTAGCTTAAATGTCTCATGTATTTAGCTTAAATGTTTTTTTTCTTTCTTTTTTCTTTTTCTTTCTTTCATATAGGGACACTCAATGCAGTTTCACCACCTGGCTTTCTGGTTGCACCACCTGACTTTTGCAACTAGTTTTACATTGAACAGGCTTCTACTTGGATGCCTGTATTAGCTTTTGCCTATGTTAGTTCATACATATATCATAGTAATGGTCTCATGTTTTCGGTTAAGCCACCCTGACATTTGAGAACATACAAATTGTCGGACAAGTTTTTCAACAGCTTTAAAACTACTGGTATTTGTGAAATTTGTTTATAGGAAAGGTTTTAAACATAAAATGATGCCACAGTATTTTATTTTGAATTTATCCTCACTAAAACACCATTTTAAATAGTTTTCTTAGTTTGTTCATATGTGCACATGGTTGCACCATCTGATGTTTTGGAGGTTTGAGATACCAAAACGTAAAATAATATTTATCATTTTAGTGTAATAAAAATGTATTTAAATTAAGTGGTTTTATGAATAAAGTGATACATGTCATGAAAATATCAAATTATTCTAAAAGGAAATAATGCACCTGGACACCAAAATATGCATGTTAGGTCACTGGTAGTCGAGGGTCTGGAAATAAATAAATAATAATAATAAAAGTATTCTGTTCACCAGTTATAATTACATTTTTTTTAAAAACAACTAGTTAAAGAAATACTCGCAGTAAAAATAAATGATTGCAGGAATTAGCAAACAAGAATGATCCAGTCAATTCCCGATGGACAAATCAAGACCCTCTGTATTACTGGATGTATTTTTGAAGAACCATTCATTCTGTAAAGGAAATGACCGATGGAAATTTAGAATAAGATTTTGAAAGAAATAACAAATTAAATAATAGTTTAGCATATTTTAATATAATCTGACCAAATTAGAGGTTTACTTAAAATAACAATGAAAAACAAATCTCCAAAAATAAAAGTATTCTGACACAGTATTCTGTTCAAGTTATTTTTACCCTGATTTTTCTAAAAATAATAACAAAAATAAATAAATAAATAAAATAAAAATAAATGAATAAATAACTAAATAAATAAAAAGAAGAAAAAAAGAAAATGGAAAGAAATAGTAAAAACAAAAAATATATATTTTAAAAAAAATATACTCATTTATTTATTCAAGAAAATATGCCTATGTTAACCTGTGTTATTTCATTATACTGTGATTCACTAATCTGCAGAAACAGCAGTGTTTGATGTTGCAGCATTCCAAATGATGTAAGTCACCAAGTGGAGTGAACTTGTACAGATCTCCCCTGCTCAGTGTGCAGGGAGCAGTGAACACTATATGTAAATTGTAAAGCTTCTGTCAGAACTCGTTGCACCCTTTTTTTTTTTGGAGGATGGTGGACACTCCCTTTGAAGGAAACAGTGAAGTGAAAAGCCCTGAGGAGTGGCAGTATTTCTCGAATGGTAGCATTTGAGGGGATATCCTTTGAGATTGCATATAAAAGGGCATTTTTCTCTTTTCACCATATGTAGTAACAGCACGTATTTGTAATTGTGTTCTCAAGCATCTTAGTGTTTTCTTGTTCTGTGTATGTATGTTTTAGGGTTGTCAGTGGGAACCGAAGCAGTAAGTGTCGGAGCTGACAGACTTGGCAGGTGGTCATTAGTCTGTGCGTGAGAATGTGCCATAGCTGGCTGTGGTAGTAGACCAGAGGGCTGGGGTAAAGACTGGCACAGCTTGAGGTGTTGACGGCCAGTGGCCCTTTAAAAAGTTCACCTCGCTGCTTTCATGCCCAAAAAAAAAAAGCCCTTTTAGAAGCGGCATGCTTGGCTTGTCAAATAACAGTCAATAGATACGGCTCCTGACAGAGGATATCGCCGAAATTACATTTTACAAATTTACTTTTTCCATTGATCAAATGAGGCTTTGATCAAGATACATTGAGGTACTGACTGACACAACTTGTTTTTGATTGGATAACAGTGACCAAAATAGTCTAGCCATTAGTTGAATTATGTTTGGGTTTCTGAGCCAATGACTGAAAAGCACAGTGATTGTTGGAAACCAGAATATATTTGGTGTAATCATCTGATAATCTTTTGGCAAAGCAGTCAGATTCCTTCACTTTTATTGGTCATGGTAATTGTAACAGTTTTATTGAGCCAATATTTGTTCTCTTATATTGTTTATCCATTTGACAACGAAAGTTGGATGCAGTGGTGAACTTCCTGCCTTTAGAGTTTCTCATACATTGATTGTAATCTATATATTTCCATTGAAGTTTTCATCATCAGATACTACACTACATGATCAAAAGTATGTGAACACCCATTTTAGCTATCCATTTTGGCTGTTTTAGCTACACCCTTAACTAACAGGTGCATACAATCAAACGTACAGGAATGGGGCACACCAAAGTTCATGAAGAAGTGATTTACTCAGGGAAGAACTTGACTGATCTGCACAAAACCCAGACCGGAACCCTTATTGAACACCTTTGGTATGAATTTGAACAGAAAGCCATCACTCAACATCAGTGCCTGACCTCATTGATGTTTTTTGATCATGTAGTGTAGTATGTAATGGGGAAAACTTCAATGGAAATATATAGATTACAATCATTCAATGGATGAGAAACTCTAAAGGTAGGAATTTCACCACTGCACCCAACTTTCATTGTCAAAGTGATAAAGTGATTCGCGATGGCGCCGACGCTGATGGCTGCCTCCGTGGCGTGCTCCGCAATTGTTTTATGTTTTTGTTTTACGTATTGTTTTATGTTTTATGTTTTTGTTAGTTTGTCCTCTCTTTAGTTATATCCCTGCAATCAGTTTCACCAGAGACGAATTGCTGGACATTCGGAAGTACACACCACCCGATATTTCTGGCACACGTGAGCTCCGCTTTACAGAAACTCGCTGATCAGCTCACAGAGACAGAACAACAACACCCGGACTCTGTTTTAATCATTCTCGGGGACTTTAATAAAGCAAATCTCTCCCGTGAACTGCCAAAATACAGACAGCACATCACATGTACCACCAGAGACAGTAATATATTGGATCACTGTTACACCACAATAAAGAATGCATATCACTCTGTCCCACGAGCAGCTTTGGGGCTCTCTGATCACTGCTTGGTTCATCTTATACCGACCTACTGAATGCCAGTCCCCTTCATGAAAGAAGAAAGCCATTGTGTTTCCAACTGTGACAATGAGCACTTATCAGGATCAACTAAACGCTGGATTTTCAAAAGAATGTGAAATATTTAAGTTTGCGACATAGACTCTTTAAAATACGTCCAAGAGTTTTACACACCCGTCTGTTTTTGTAGGGACATTTCCACGCCCCTAAACATGACGTGGCACAAAAAGAAAACATGATTGGTTGCTTTACCTGTCAGTCATATGGCCTCTTGGGCGGTCCTTGGCCATTCAAAGTGGCCAAGATTCCCAGACCTTCTGCCATCAGTCTGAAGGTCTTGCTACGTGAGACTAAGGCTGCCTTCCACTTCACTTTTAGACACACTAAACTTCCCTAAGTACTTCCCCTCGGGGGAATCCCTGCTGCCATTTTGAAGTGTGTTTAACTTTGTGAATTGGACGAGAGAAGTTTATATGGACAGACCCTCGACCCTTGACCAAGGGAGCGAGTCTACTTTGTATTTACACTTCAGGCCGCTCCATAGACCACAATGCAACACGATTGTGACGTCAGCACAGATCGCGTTTAATTTATCCACACCCCAAACAACTCTATGATATATAAATGATTTTTTAAAACATATAAAATAGCCCAAGCATACTTATATACATATAGAATGCTGCATCAAACAAATTCGTAAGGGAAAAATTTTAAATAATAAATCAACTCCATAGCGGCATTTACCTGTTGTCTGTAGTGTTGTTCTTTTCTCAGCCTCGATGATATATAACACTGCAGATTGTCATAGAAGATTTTGTCTCTTAGCCCAACTTTTTGTTCTTTCAGTCTCATAAATTGTGCATTTACGTTCCATCTCCGTTATCATGAAACCCATGACACACAACAAAAACACCTTTATTCATTAAAAAGTGTTGTGTCATCATCATACGGAGCAGTCACAAGTCACATTTCAAGTCTATTTATTGAAATTCAGAACCCATAGAAAGAACAAATGTTATTTTCATTAAACAACATACAATATAATACAATAATTTATTGTCATTCATTCATTAAAATGCATTCTATCAACATAAGGCATACAGTCACATAATAGTCATTACAATTCAAGTCTAATCACTGTGAAACCCCACTTTTGGAACATTTATTTTTAAGAGTGTGAGCTGCCAATGTGTACTAAACCCATTGGATTTTTGTTCATCTTTAAAATACAAATAATAATAAGACCGTTTTAATGAAACTTGAAAGATTTCTGTCCCTCCATCAAAAATGTCATATTTTCAGTTTCAGGTTTGTTTTTGCACATCAAGCTTCTGTTGACCATATTTTATGTGCTCTATGTATGCGTGTTGATCAATATTTACATGTGAATAAACGCCTAAATCAAATCTATTCATCGTGTAAAATTATTGTGTCTCTTCAGAAGACTTGGATTAAAACGCTCAATTTATTTGGATTAGCTACTTTTTGAAGTGAGAAAGTGTTGGTGGACTGGAATTCCAATGGTGGGACAGAAATCTCTCAGGTTTCATTAAAAATATCTTCAATTATGTTTTGAAGGTGAATGAAAGTCTTATAGCTTTGAAACAACATGGGTGAGTAAAGGATGGCAGAAAGTTAATCTTTTTAATGGAAATGCTTTAAAAATTAAAGTGAAGTATTTATGCCAGTGCTTTAGAAATGAAATGTTCAGCAAGTGAATTTCGGTGTGATGTCCAGGTGTCCACATTCTTGTGATCGTGTAAGGAACCTCCAGAGGTGCGTTTCATCAAGGCGCTCCCACAAAAGCCTATTTTGATTGTAATTCAACACTAAAACACCAGCAAAAAGGACCTTGATTATTAGTCGAGAAGCTCGAGCACTTGAGAACCACCCTTCTGGAACATTCACATCGTCCCAGTAATGACTCAGGAAAAGCTCTTTATCACTGCAGGCAAACTCAAAGCTAAAATCTCCCCAGTATCCACATAGTCCCAGTGCCTCGTAAATTTGTTTTGCTCCGTTTCCTTGACCCTTCCCACATCTGCCCGCCTCCAGTCTCCCTCAGCATTGCCTTAGAAGAGCCTAGCCGGATTGTAAGAAGTTTACAAGACTGCAACTCTGTTCTTCAAAGAGTGGAAACGCCGTTTACATAGAGCAGGCCTCCTTGAATTAGCAAAATGCTATCAAGCTCGGCCGTAAGTTATGAGCACAGTCAGAATGCTTTAGTCTGCATGTTTATCACACACCCGCCACCAATTTGTTTCGGGATTGTTTCATTAATTGCCATGGAAACGTCTGCGCACGGCGGGATCAAATTAGAGACGGCCCTCTTTGCGGAACAACGACGTGATCCCGTTCCTTGAGAGGGAAAAGCAGAGTGAGAAAAGTGGAATTAAGGATGAAAGGAAAGTTCAAATCCAATTTAGAGAGAGAGATTGCTTAACTCGAATGTGTGGCATGTGGTATTGGTCAAGAGAGGACATATGAGAAAAACAGTACCGTGGAGTAGAAACTGCTAATGGGGCAAAATGAAGGGACAGAAGGGAAAAAAAAGATGAGAAAAGGACTCGATAAATCTGCAACTATTAGTCTATCTCAGGCATGTCAGATTGGCCTCTCAGGCATGATTGGCATTTAGCTTCTCTGGGAATTCACTGGAAAAATCAACATAACTATGATCATATATGGCAATTGTAATAGAAACTGTGTCAGATTTTAAAAAAAAAAAATGTCGGTCAGGTGATTGCTCAAACCCAGTGAGCCGCATATTACAAAGCAAACAGAACAGAAAATATTATATAATCTGAAGAATTACATCTCAAGTTCGAATCAAAAGAAACTCGGCGGCAGGTGATTTTGAAGCATTTGTTTGCATAAAACCTTTTCTAATATTTCCATGTGTTGCTCTACTCAAAATCAGTCGGATATAGTACCAAGAAAAATAATGTATATTAATCCATGTCAAACATTAAAAAATTTTCTTCAATAGCTGAAATTATTAAAGCCAATGTTTCCATATGTCCAAAAGAATGTTGGCTTGAAACGATGCATGCTGTTTTGATATCTATCTTTTTGATATTTCAAGGCTGCATGTCGTGACTAGCCTGTTTGTGTGTAATTTAGCATTGCCCTGTCTCGGTTTGTTTGAGTGGCGTTTTCTTAACACAGGAAATTCTCCATTAGCATGGGAGGCTAATCAAGAGCGCTGAAGGAAATAGGAAACATTCAAAGCAAAACACTGCGACCCTCCCACTCTACCTCTGCCATTCCAGTAACTTTTCTTTATTATTATTATTATATATATTTTATATATATATACTTTAATACTATTCAACTTTTCTTAAGCTGGCCAGTGCAAGGAATGTTTGTAAATCTTTTAAGAAAAAACTTCTATCAAACCTCTACAATTAATCCAAAATGCCGCTGCAAGATTAATCTTTAATGAGCCGAAAAGAACACGTGTCACACCTCTGTTCATCAATTTGCACTGGCTACCAGTAGCTGCTCGCATTAAAT
>NW_015623669.1:871440-872385 GCF_001515625.1 Sinocyclocheilus rhinocerous
TTAGGCTAACCGAGACTTGTCATTTGCACTTATATATTGTTTCTCTTTTGTTAGTTTTGACTGCTTTTATTGTCCTCATTTGTAAGTCGCTTTGGATAAAAGCGTCTGCTAAATGACTAAATGTAAATGTAAATGAAGTAGGAGGCATTTTGAATAGCGTGTGCTAGGCTTTTTTTTTTCTTTTCTTTTTTAATTAACATTTTACTTTAATGTACAAGTACCTATGGAATGGCTTGAAACGATGCATGCTGTTTTGATATCTATCTTTTTGATATTTCAAGGCTGCATGTCGTGACTAGCCTGTTTGTGTGTAATTTAGCATTGCCCTGTCTCGGTTTGTTTGAGTGGCGTTTTCTTAACACAGGAAATTCTCCATTAGCATGGGAGGCTAATCAAGAGCGCTGAAGGAAATAGGAAACATTCAAAGCAAAACACTGCGACCCTCCCACTCTACCTCTGCCATTCCAGTAACTTTTCTTTATTATTATTATTATATATATTTTATATATATATACTTTAATACTATTCAACTTTTCTTAAGCTGGCCAGTGCAAGGAATGTTTGTAAATCTTTTAAGAAAAAACTTCTATCAAACCTCTACAATTAATCCAAAATGCCGCTGCAAGATTAATCTTTAATGAGCCGAAAAGAACACGTGTCACACCTCTGTTCATCAATTTGCACAGGCTACCAGTAGCTGCTCGCATTAAATTCAAGGCATTAATGTTTGCCTACAAAACCACCACTGGCTCTGCACCCATTTACCTAAAATCATTACTTCAGAGTTATGTGCCCTATAGAAGCTTACGTTCCAAATCAATTGAGTCCTTACCCATCTTCAAGAAACGACTAAAAACACATCTGTTCCACCTTTATTTGACTTATTTGACCTAACACTTTCTATTCTATTTTAATTCTACTTTATCTATATTTATCTTTTTTTTT
>NW_015623669.1:874624-882665 GCF_001515625.1 Sinocyclocheilus rhinocerous
TTTTTTTTTTCTTTTCTTTTTTAATTAACATTTTACTTTAATGTACAAGTACCTATGGAAATTCCTTTAATTCAGATTTTTCCAGTTTTGTTATTTCATGGTTTTATTTTAATTTTCTATTATTATGAATTGATGATAATAATAATAATAATAATAATAATAATGAAAGATTTAAAATGCTTTTGAAAGAAGTCTCTTATGCTCACCAAGGCTGCATTTATTTAATCAAAAAACACTGTGAAAACCGTAATATTGTGAAATAATTTTATTATTAATAATAATTATAAATTATAATAATAATTTAAATATTATTATGTTGAAAACAGTTTTGCTGTTTAAAGGGAACATCAGATGCCCATTTTCCACAAGTTGGTATGATTCTTTATGTCTGCAATATACTTTGTTTAAAATTCCTCAGTGGTCGTGTAAAACAACACCCTTTTTACCTCGTCAAAAACAGCTCTGTTCACAGTGACCCGTTTCGGTGCATGTCTCTTTAAATGATAATGAGCTCTGCTCATGCCATCCCTTTCTTCTGTGGAAGAGGAAAGGCGATTTGCAAATAATCATAAGAAATATGAAGTGTGAGACTTACTTCTAGAGATGCAGCTGGATCACGAACAGTGGGTATACTGATCCATCCTTGAGTTTGAACTTTTTAGCAAATCCTGCCTTGAATTGTCCCTCGTTCAGAAAGCAGTCTGGAGTGAAATTATTTGCACAGATATAAACAAATTTAGGTGTATTCGGTGGGACGTTACCATCAAAAACTAAACTAATTGACTGCGTCTTCAGTGGCTCTGTTGTCGGGAGAAAATTAAGACTATTATGTTCACTTTTACATCCAACTACAAAACTCCTGAATTGCTTACGATTCATTGTAGTCGCTACAGCAATATGACGTCATATAGCTCAGAAAATCCAAACGGCTTGATAATTAAGACTGTTTAAGTTTATTGGCGATAAAAAAGAAGTGAATTTATATGCAATTAAACATTTATATGCAAACACCATGTAAAAGTGATACACATGATACACATTTTTTTCAGGGTTTTTTGATTAATAAAAAAAAAAATTCAAAATATTTTTGTTGTTGTTATTTTTTATTGAAAATCTGAAAAAAAAAAAACTTTTGTAACATTGTGCATATCTTTACCATCACTTTTGATCCTTTAAAAGCATCCTGGCTGAATACAAGTAAGCTGAGAATATTTTTTTATAAATAATTAAAACTTACTGACCCCAAACTTTGTGGATATTCATAATTATTATATTATTTGTATTATTTATTAATCAATGAAAGCACATAAAGAAAGCATTTATGTCAAGAAGCACACCCATGGGTTGAAATGTGGGGACACATGCTTTAGTCGTGTGACAAGTCCAGTGACAAGCTGACCTAAAATAAGAGCACGGACATGTACGTGTGCCACAGGATATTATGAAACAGTTTGTTTCTCACTTGTTTTTGTCATGACAGATCCAACCACTGTAGCTTGGCAAGAAACAAGTCAATGTATCAAAGTTCAGGAGTGCACCTCTCCCCTCGTTGCATAATGGGGCTTTGGGAATGATGGCCAAACTAACTATAAACACTCAAGCAGATCTATCCAGTAATTGCACAGAGACGTGCTAGAGTCAAAATCCACATGATTTGTGGAGCTCAGTTGGTCAATCCGTCTGAGCGTTTCAACACAGCAGGGAAAAATGCAGTTTCAACACCAGAGTCAAAGGAGTTTGTGGTCCACTCCTCAGAAAATACCAAAATGTAACTGTATAAACCATTATGTCATGTTACCTACAGTAACATTCCCCTCTAAAAACAAAGAAACATTGAGAAAAGTGCAAAACATTTCCAGTCTCGATTCTGTTCTGCTGCACGGTCAATGTTAGCCAATAATGACTAGTCTTCATAGTCTTCTCTAATGTCATTGCTTTGACATCAAAGGCAGCAGACAGGGAAAAGTCCATTTCACACTTTCAAGAGCCTCCAAAAAAAAAAAAAAAGGTAAAATATCTGCTATAATATAATTAAATAGATGGTGTAGATATGACATCTACTAGCCAGGGCCCGTATTCATGAAAAATCTTAGTGCAAAGTGTTGCTCCTAATGACAAAATTCTAAATGTTTCCCCTTAAAATTAAAGAGAAGATCCTAGTAAAGATAAAAGTTATTAACAAAGCATCTTAACCCATAAAAGAGCTCTTAATGTCAAAAAAAATGTAGGGAGGGGGAGGACACATAAGAGGCTTAAGAGTTTCTTTAGCAGAAAAGAAAATGGCCAAAAGACGATGAGGGAGAAGAAATATGTTGCAGACAATGGATGACAGTGAGTTAATAAGATGCTACAGATTAGATTGTACAGGGACCATGTTTGTGTTGTGACCGATCTTATAGAGACACGCTACAATCTCTGACACAGCGCAGAAATACTATAGCACCAGAAAGCATATATATATATATGCTTTCTGGTGCTATAGTATTTCTGTGCTGTCAGAGATTTTAGCGTGTCTCTAATAAGACACGCATATGTGTGTGTGTGTGTGTATAGACCCCATTTAAAAGTACTCTTATTTTTTTTTTCTTCTTGGACAACCAATCACAGTCTTCAAAAGACTGTGTCATAGCAATGGGGTCAGCCCCGCCTCCTCACTAAGATGGAAGTTTTTGTCTTTTCCTTGCTCAGTTGCTCTCATACTGGTCCTGAATCACTCTTAAGCTACGATTCCTAGTTAGAAATTTTAAAAAGCTAAGTTAGGAGCTCTCTGAGAGGATTCTTAGAAGCTTTAAGAATACGGGCCCAGATATTGAGCGCTTGGATGACACTTTTGCGAGCCTCCTGAGATCAAACCTGGCTCGTGTCATTTCCTGATCACATTCCCATCCTCTCCTCTCATATTTCACTTCTCAATAAAAATGGTCAAAACACAGAAGGTTGCAAAGGGTATGACAATAACAGCATTTTTCTTCTACACTGCAAAAACATTGTCAATGTCCTTAAAACAAGATACATTTTCAGAATATATGTTGAATTATTTTTACCATTTATTTCTAAACCCATTAGATTATTTATTTATTTATTTAGCTAGTTAGTTAGTTAGTTGGTTGGTTGGTTGGTTGGTTGGTTGGTTGGTTAGTTAAAGGAATAGATCATCCCAAATAAGGAAAATTCTGTCATCATTTACTCAGATATTTTGAAGAATGTGGCTAACCAGTTTCTTGTCCCCACTGACTTCCATAGTATTTTTTTCCATGCTATAAAAGTCAGTGGGTTCAACTATTTGGTTACCCACACTGTCCAAAATATCTATTTAAGTCCAACAGAAGAAAGAAACTCTTACAGTTTTAGAAAAAAAAAAAACATAAGGGTGAGTAAATGATGACAAATTTTTAATTTTTGGGTGAACTATCCTTTTAAGCATTAATCTCACAAAATTTTGTGAGGTTTATGCCTAAAACAAACATGTTTTAAGAATACAGTGTATGTAAGAGTTATATTTTTACCGTATACTTGAGAAATTAGGTTTTTGTTGTTGTTCGTTTTGATTTTTTTTTTTTTTTTTCAGTTGAGCCTATTATAATGTAATGAACATATTCTTGTTGTGTGCTTTAGTTCTTTTTGTACTTTTGCGATTGTGTCTCCTGAGCTAAAATATGTTTTCTTCATCATCATCATTTTTTTTTCTTTTGCTTGGAATGTAAGATTATATTGTTTTTAATTCTAAGCTCTGTTTCTTAACTCCCAGTTCTGTCACCATTTAGAAAGTCAATAACCTAAAAATAAGAAAAACACCTTAAGATATGTAGAGAAAAATCCTGTGAAATCCCACCAGTGTTTCTTCTTGCCTGTAGAAGAAAGGATGAGATCATAAAGCATATGTTTAACACACATTCTGCAGGTTGGAGCAGTCCAACTATCAGTATGTGGGGGAAATCGCTGTCATTACGCAAAGAGTGGAAACACATGCTGGTTTTTGCACTTTGCTTTTTTCCCCTTTTTTCAGAATCACACTGATGAGCTTGTGTTGTTGTGGAAACCTAATGTGAGAGACAAAATTTCAAGTGTGACGCTAAATTCTTAACTGGCTTCATATGGTTCCTCTTTGCATGTTAAAAGCCCTTGAGTAGTGATAAGTTCCCCCACACCTGAGTCTTGCCAAGAGGAATCGCTTATAGAAATGAGGCCCTTTGCATATGTTCGCTCCATAAGTTCTGCTTGGTTATGTGTGTTTTGTGTTTGCCTTCAGTTCATGAGTAGTTTCAAATGGCTTTAAAAAAATTTGCAAATCTAAACAGGGCTAAGGAGTGTGAATAAAATGGCCTCCAGTCCAGCAAAAACAACAATCAGTCTTCATACGAAATATAGCGGAAAACACTGTAGTTTATGTACTTAAATCCTCATAGTCATAGTTTATATGAAAGGCCGTTCATCATAGCACACAGCAGTGACTGTTGGGTAAGAGGTAGAATGAGGAACTGAAAAGCTGTGCACTCAATGAACTGAAGTGCATACTAAATTCACATGAGTGCTACACACACACTCACACCGTGTATTCGTGTGTAATTCATATATTAAAGCAAAAACCAATTTTAAAATATGTGTTTCTTTAGTTATGGACTCTTCTGGCCCTGTGAACTTCACTATCAATATTAATTTGTCCACTCCACATGCAGCACTGCAAAATGTAGTCTTTTTTTTTTTTCGTTTTTTTTTTTGAAGATCATAAAAATACATCAGTGGCATTTCCTGCACATCTTAAATATATATATATATATGTGTGTGTCTGTGTGTGTGTGTGTGTGAACATGTTTTTCTATACTTGTGGGGACTTAAACTTGAATACACACCAACTCATGTGGACTTGTGTCACCGTGGGGACCTAAATTGAGGTCCCCATGGGTACAGAAGCTTATAAATCATACAGAATGAGTTTTTTTTTTGAGATTGTAAAAATGCACAAAGTTTTCTGTGAAATTTTTGGCTATTGCTACAAATATCCCAGTGCAACTTAAGACTGGTTTTGTGGTCCAGGGTCACATTTATTAGTCCTGGATTCACAAGAATGTGCAACAGTGACATTGGGGACTAAACAGAACAGTGGGATACTTTCAGAATGACATTGCAGTAATATTTCAACTCTAGCAAAATTTTAGGCAGGAAATACAAACCAACTTTACAAGCAAGATCTATTTTCACAGCCAGGGCTGTGTTTCCCCATAAGCATCATAAGCCTAAATAGGCAGTAGAAATCATTGGTGCTCATAGGCTAACAATGCTTTTGGGGAAATGCAGCACTGGTTTTAGAAAATAGGTCTTGCTTGTAAAGTTGATTTGTGTTTCCTGCCTCCTGTTTTGTAGTGGTTAAAGGGATACCGGTCACCCAAAAATGAACATTATGATGATTTACTCAAACATATGCTGCTCCAAGCATAAATTATTGTATTTTCCTCATGTGAAAGGGATATATAGATATTTGAATATTTCATATGGTCCACTATTATGATATATTTATGCTGCTTTTTGTAATTTTGGAGCTTGACACATCTGAGTAGAAGAAGCCTAACAAAATCATGAATACAACATTTGGTCAAAGAACAGTGGTTCTCAATCAGGAGGCCAAGGACTCAGCAAACATCCAATGGGACTTATTTGATTTTAAATATAAGACAAAACAAGTATTAAAAGCTAAAACTCTTATAATTAGCTCTTATTTTAACTATTGTTTTTGAAGAACCAGGATTCCCAAGGTCCTGGAAAACCTGGATATATGAAAAAAAGTCATGCAAATTAATAACATATTTTACAACTCATGGGCATTTTTAGAATTAATATAGATTCTTTTTTTAGATATGTCAAGTTCAAAAACGTGAAAATGTGAGTAAAAATAGTTTTAATCCTTATCCAGTAGATCACAAATGACTGGAAAAGTCATATAAATGTCTTTGTTTCAAAAGAGTGAGATTCCTGAAGAACATTCTGCTCTTCTAGAATCCTGAATTTAAATTACATAAACTAGGAATGTCTGTGGACAAAGGTGGGCCATGTAGTCAAAAATGCTGAGAACCCCTGTCTCACAATGATTTTTTAATGAATACCCAAGAGGTTTCAGAAAGCTCAGAGGGAATGTGTAGCCTCCCTGCACATCCTCTGAATGAATGAATGTGTCACCGGTGGAGAGGAAACAGGAGTGCTGGGAATAATGCTATGGTGTGGCACAGGCTTGAGAGAAAGATGCAGAGAGTAAAATAGTGTGTGTAAAAACAAAGGGAAAGAGGTTGTAAATTGAGATTAGATGAAAGAAAGCACAGTGGAAAGAAGGGAAAGATTTCAAAATCAGGTGGAGGAAAAACGTGGATAATTAGGGTAGAACAGGAAAAAAAGAAAGAAAAAAGATCTGAACACAGAGTTATAGTGTTAAAACTGCAAAAATATTCATAATGTCTGCAGCTGACTGAATGAACTGAGCTCTGTTTCCTCGTACAAATTCATCATAACAGTGACTGACTCAGTGCTCTCTTACTCAAGGTAAGAACACGCTGTAATAACAACACTCTGTCCTGTGAACATGATGCTTTTAATAGCCATCGTGTAGGATTATAGATGCCATATTTTGAGGTATTAAAAATAATATTTATTTAAAAATAAATTAAAAATAATAATAATAATGTTTAATTGATTATTTATATATATATATATATATATATATATATATACATACATACATACATACATACATATACACACACACCCAACCAACATAAAGGTGACAAAGCTAACAAGATCATAAATCATGCATCATAATTTTTTTATGTTACTCCAAAAGATAATTCATACGAATAACATGAAGGAGAAAGGGAAAAAAAGATGCAATCAAAAATAGAACAAAATAATGATTAAGAAAACTGACAGGAAGGTAAGTAAACAAACAAATTAATAAATAGGATTGCTATTTTCATTTATTAATACATTTATTAAAAAATCCATATAACTGTCACAACTGGATAGAGAGGCACACAATGGAAGATTGATTCTGAGCTTCTTTATTGCCATAAACTGAAGGTAGATTCAAAAACAGAATGTTCAAACATAAAAAAGGCTCATAAACTGAGAAATCACTGTCCTTATCTTAAATCCTTATTGGAAAGCCAACAGGAGAGAGAGACACGGAGCCACGGAGATCCAGGCAGGTAAGTGGAGAGATCGGAGGAGGTGCGCAACCTTGAGACCAGTCGACAAGGGAATGAGGTGAGAAGCTTGGTAAAGGGCATGGTAAGTGGAATCAGGTGTCCGTAATCAGTAATTTGGTGATTGTGATCTGGTGTAGGTGGCTGGTGAATCTGTGACAGTACCCCCTCCCCCATGGGCGTCTCCTGGCACCAGTAACCGACGGCGAGGACGACCGCTCCCCCTAGGAGCAGGACGATCTGGGTGAGATTGATGGAAATCGGAGAGGAGTGATGAATCCAGAACATCATCTCTGTCCACCCATGATCTTTCCTCGGGACCGTACCCCTCCCAATCCATGAGGTATTGGAGCCGGCCGCCCCGCCGTCGGGAGTCTAGGATTTCTTTGACTCGGTAGATGGTTTCGTTGGAGTCGACCTCGGGCGGAGGAGGTATCTCGGGTTCTGTGGAAGGAGGGAGAAGTGGATCAATAAAAGGTTTAAACAGGGATACATGGAAGGTAGGTGAAATGCGATAAGTGGCTGGGAGTTGGAGTTCATAGGTGACATCATTGATTTGCCTTGTGATAGGGAAAAGTCCGATATAACGGGGACTCAGCTTCCTGCAGGGCAGCCGATGACGAATATCCCGAGTGGAGAGCCAGACTCGGTCGCCCGGTTGATAGGTAGGTGTAGCGGAGCGACGGGTATTGGCATAGTCCTTATTAGTGCTGGGCGGTATGACCAAAAATTTATATCACGGTATTTTTCAAAATTATACCGGTTTCACGGTACATGACGGTATTTTTTTTTTCATGCATGCTAACCATATTTTCTACTGATTGAGAGAAGAAATACTGCAGTATATTGACTTA
>NW_015623669.1:882708-894502 GCF_001515625.1 Sinocyclocheilus rhinocerous
AGTAAGCGACAGGTGCTAGGAAATGCTGTTTTGCATTCATTTATTGACGAGTCGGCTGCGGTGCGGCCAACTGAATGTGCTGCTTCTCTGCCGCTCACTGCACAGAACAGACGCCGAGAGAGGTGACACTTCTCCGGGAAAGTCAGACCTCGCGTTCGCGGGACAGCACTGGTGAAATCTTCCAACTGAACCATAGCTAAGGTTTATCCAAAAAAGTCGCTAGGTTTGTCAGTATGAATATTCTATGGAAAAAAGCCGCTAAAAGGGTGTGAAAGTTGCTAAATCTAGTGCTAAAGTCGCGCTCGTGTGTGTGAGACGCGGAAGCTGATGGCAGGGGGCGGTGGATATTTGTGGCGGTCAATGTGGATATTGTGGATGAGTTCTTCTGTGTCATCACATTCTATTAGTTCTGCAGCTTCAGTTTCGGAGTTTTCACGCTTAGTAACACATACAGCTGTTCCCTCGCCACAGTGCAACAGTGAAAAGGGACCCCTTTCAAACAGTGTCGCGTTCCGAATGTTGTTTAAGCGACATACACCGGTATTGCGGTATTTAAAAAATTCATATCATAACAAAAATAAACACCGGTATTCGGTATGAACCAGTATACCGCCCAACACTACTCCTTATGTCTCCGCACTGCCCGCTGGAGATGGACGTGTGCTGAGTCCCATACCCTCTCGCTCTCACGGAACCAGTAGTCAACCGCAGGGACTTCTGAAGGCTCAGCAGTCCAGGGGAAGAGTGGCGGTTGATACCTGAGCACACATTGGAATAGTGTTAATCTAGTCATCTCCTGTCGTAATGAATTTTGAGCATACTCAGCCCAGGGGAGATACTGGCTCGAATTGTCCTGATGTGCATGGCAGTAGGCTCTGAGATATCGCCTGATCTCCTGGATTTTGCGTTCGATCTGGCCGTTGGTTTGAGGGTAATAACCTGAAGATAGACTGACAGAGACACCCAGCAGACGGAAGAAGCCACGCCAGACCCTGGATATAAACTGTGGCCCTCTATCAGAAACAATATCCTCTGGGATACCAAAATTTCGAAAAACATGATGGAAGAGAGTTTCAGCCGCTCCTAAGGCAGTGGGTAACCCTCGTAAGACCACGAAGATATTAGTGTACCCATTGGAAGGTGGAAGATCCATAGCGAAATCCACCCCGATATGGGACCAGGGTCTGCGTGGGATGGATAGCGGAACCAACTTGCCTTCTGGTAGGCGGCGTGGAGTGGAAGTGGTGGCACAGACCGAACAACTCTTGACGTAGCGGGTGACATCCCGAGCCATGCTGGGCCACCAGTAATGGTTCCGGAGGAGCGAGAGGGTTCGTTGGCTGCCTGGGTGACCCGATCCCGGAGAAGTGTGGATGGAGTCCAGAAGGGCGAGGCGCAGAGTGGTAGGTACATAACTCTTCCCTTCCGGACCTCCCGGCGGAGCGGGTTCCGTTAGAGTGGCAGCACAAATCTGATCTTCGAGGGCCCATTCTATAGGGCACATGAACAAGGTGGGCGAGAGAATGGGTTCCGGACTTTCCGGAGACGGATCAGGTTGGTGAAGGCGAGAAAGAGCATCTGATTTGAGGTTTTTATGACCTGGATGGATATGGTGAACTTGAAGCGAGTGAAGAACAAGGCCCATCTTGCTTGTCGTGGATTTGAGGGGCTTAGCCTCTCGAAGGTATTGGAGGTTCTTATGGTCAGTTATCACCTCGAAAGGGTGCTGAGCTCCTTCCAATCAGTGCCGCCACTCCTCCAGTGCGAGTTTAATGGCAAGTAACTTGCGGTTCCCGATATCATAATTCTGCTCCACCGGGGACATCTTCTTGGGGAAGTATGCGCATGGATGGAGTACTGGGGGTTCACCCTTCCACTGGGACAGGACTGCACCAACTCATAGCGTTGAGGCGTCCACCTCCACCACGAATCGGAGATTCGGGTCTGGGTGAGTGAGGGTAGGAGCGGTGCAGAAAGTCTATTTCAGCTGGTGGAAAGCTTCTATGGCTTCGGGTGTCCAGGAGAGGGACTTAGGCTTTTGCCGGAGGAAAGAGGTAAGTGGAGCTGACAGCTGACTGAAATGGGCTATAAACTGGCGATAAAAGTTAGCGAACCCCAGGAATCTCTGCAGCTCTTTGACCGTGGTAGGTTGTGGCCAGTTCCGCACTGCATCCACCTTCCTCTGGTCCATTTGCACTCCCTCTGGGGTTATGATATAGCCCAGGAACTGCACGGTGGTTTAATGGAATTCACACTTCTTTAGGTTAAGATATAAGTGATGCTGGTGGAGACATTGGAGTACCTGGGTGACGTGCTGTTGATGTTCCTTGAGATTGGGTGAGTAAATTAGAATATCATCGATGTAGATGATGACAAACCGGTTGAGCATGTCTCTGAAGATCTCATTCATGAAATTCTGGAATACTGAAGTTGAGTCTGAAAGGCCATACGGCATCACCCGGTACTCGTAGTGCCCAGAGGGAGTCACAAAGGCTGTCTTCCATTCATCTCCTCTTCGGATACGGACTAGATTGTAGGCATTGTGTAGATCTAACTTAGTGAAGAGGTGAGCTCCACGGAGGTCCTCCAAAGCGGCTGGTACCAGAAGAAGAGGATAGGTGAATTTGACAGTCTGGGCATTGAGTGCACGATAATCAATACAGGAGCATAAGCCCCGATCCTTCTTCGCCACAAAAAAGAAACTAGATGCTGCAGGTGAGGTGGAAGGATGGATGAACCCCTGTTGTAAGGCCTCCTTAATGTACTCCTCCATGGCAGCCCTCTCCAGGATCAAGAGTGGGTAGACATGTCCCTTAGGTAGTTTGGCCCCAGGCCAATTGTGGGGGATTATGTGTCACCGCGACCTTACTGAATTCGTCCTGGAATGCCCGGTATTCTGTGGGGATTTGTACTGTGTTCTGGGAGGTAGGACTTTCAATGGTAGTTGAGCAGAGGGTACTGGTTCGAATGGGTGTAGGATCTGTTAAACATCCCTGTAAGCAGTATTCACTCCACCTGAGCACCTCCCCAGAAGTCCAGTGGATGTCGGGATGATGCTGAGCAAGCCAGGGACGTCCCAGGGCTATATCAACTGTAGCCTCCTCCAGCACCAGGAACGAGATTCGCTCAGAGTGTAGACTTCCGATGCGGAGCATGACCTCCGGGGTGCGGTGGCGCACCAAGCCCTTGCCCAGCGGCTTTCCTTGAATATTGGATATCTGATAAGAGGTCGCATTGCGATGTCTGGGGAGTTTGATTTGGGCGAGGCAGAAAGATGAAATGAAGTTTCCCGAAGCTCCGGAATCGACAAGGACTTTAACTGAAAAAGATTGGGTCATGTAAATTAGGAGACCATCAATGTGTGGAATTCGTGAGACATCAGGATGGATTTGGATCGTACTCACCACTGAGCGTGTTGGGCGAATAGGGCAGGAAGGCAGAAGATGCTCGCTAGATCCGCAGTACAGGCACAGTCCCGGAGTGACTCATCGTGCTCGTTCCATCGATGACAAGTGATAACGATCCGTTTGCATCGGCTCGGGTGCTGGAGGAGTAGTACCTAGTGAGGTGGCAGTGCTAGATGGTTCCTCTGTGTGGCAAGCGGTGAGATGTTGCGAGATGTGAAGCGCCTTTTGCAGGAAGCTTTCAAGCCCCACTGTGTCTTTATAGATGGACATCTGTTGTTTGATAGAAGGATTTAGACCACGTCGAAAAGCCGCTAAGAGAGCTGCTTCATTCCATCCGCTGCTTGCAGCGAGAGTATGGAAATGGACCGTATAATCATGAATTGACATATCCGCTTGCCGTAACCGGAAGAGCTCGTCATGCACGGAGATCGCCGAGGTAGACTTGCCAAACACATCTTGGAAATGGTCAACAAAAGCATCCAGGGAACGTACTAGGGGACTGCACGAATTCCAGAGCGATTCTGCCCACTGCAGCGCTCTCCCGGATAGCAGAGACATGATGAATGCGATTTTAGCTCTATCATTCACAAATTGATGGGGTTGTAACTCCAAGTAGAGTGAGCACTGGAGAAGAAATCCGCTGCAGGCGGTCGCCTCACCGGAGAAGGTCGCGGGCTTGGCCATGGGACATGCGGAGACTGAATGCGTGACGGGAAGAGGCTGAAGTGATTCACGTAGTGCTTGGACCAATTCAGTGAAGGGATCCGGTTAAAGGGGGCTCCGTGTCTCCATCAGGAAGCTCCAATCCGCTGAGCAGTACTTCTGTTAGGGACTGGTCTTCTGTCACAACTAGATAGAGAGGCAATGGAAGATTGATTCTGAGCTTCTTTATTGCCATAAACTGAAGGTAGATTCAAAGACAGAATGTTCAAACATAAAAAGGCAAAAGGCTCATAAACTGAGAAATCACTGTCCTTATCTTAAAACCTTCTTGGAAAGCCAACAGGAGAGAGAGACACGGAGCCACAGATAACAGGCAGGTAAGTGGAGAGATCGGAGGAGGTGTGCAACCTTGAGACCAGTCGACGAGGGAATAAGGTGAGAAACTTGATAAAGGGCATGGTAACTGGAATCAGGTGTCCATAATCAGTATTCTGGTGATTGTGATCTGGTGTAGGTGGCTGGTGAATCTGTGACAATAACACTGTAGTTTAGGGGCCAATTCTCCCTATTAACTAGTTGCTTATTAGCATGCATATTACTAGCATATTGGCTGTTTATTTTTTACTTGTAAAGCACATATTAATGCCTTATTCTGCATTACTATATTTTAGAATCCTAAATCCTTCCCCATACCTAAACTTAACAACTACCTTACTAACTATGTTAATAAGCAGCGATTTAGGAGTTTACTGAGGTAAGTAGTTGTAGTTGAGTTGTAGTTAGTAGTTAGTTAATAGTGAGAATTGGTCTCCAAACTAAAGTGTGACCAAAATTCATTTAGACAATGGGTAAATTTGGCCTAACTATAGGATGTACAGTCATAGGTATGCATTTATAATCATTTTACAACTGCTTTGAACATGCCAATTTAACTGTTTTATATTTATATTTTGAGAGTTTAGTGCATTTAGGTACTAAACCATTAAGAGCTTTTCAAACTAATGGGATTAATTTAAAATAATAATAATAATAATAATAAAAGACAATAAATAAATACATAATTAAATGCATAAATAAAATCTGAAAATCAGACTTTTTCCCTCAAAATGCAAGTACTTGGCAGGTAATAGCACTCATCATTCTGGGATTTTTAGTGTGTGGAAGTAATTTAGAGGATAACTGTTACGGTACATGGACAGGAGTTGCACGTCGATGAGAGTTGTTAGAATACAGGCCTCAACGACTATCATGACATAAATGTGGTCTCTCTGCAAACAGCATCCAAGATGGTGGCAAGCCTGTTCAAATTCAGCACAAACAGTGACTGAATGCAGGCAAAATTATCACACTGTGTAAATGTTGGACCGTGTTTAATGCAGTGAAAATCAGAGATGGAGAGAATGACACTGCTTCAAGTGTTGAATCATCCTGAGGATTTGCTTCAAACAAAATGCTTTTTATTTGCTGCTTCTGCCGTGCTTCTCTGCATTTTAATGTCTGAAGAAACCTTCAAGCATACTATATGCAAACTATTTTTTGTGCGTGCTTGGGTTGTTCTGGAATATTTAAGACTGCTTTTTAGCGGTATAGGGCATAATGTTTGTAATGACATATAGCCTGATCCAGGTTGCAGTGCGTTTTGGCTATTGTAATTCTTGTTGATGATGATAAATGATGTGTGTGAGAATGTTTTGGATGGTAATGTGAGGAGTCTTGAATATGATTTCCTTATGTGATATGACCCTGCTGGAGCTGAAGCTGCTCATGTGAGGGTGCAGCTGGCTTTGTGATTAAAGTCGTTGTGGTCAGTGCATGTCCACTCAAAGAGATTCGGTTTATTGGCTAGGACGGGACTGTGGTGGCAAGAAGTGAAATAACTGGAATTTTTTAGGGTAAACAAGTAAAAGATATTGCAGAACAAAACCGTTTTAAGGAACAGTCTTGAGGAGTGTGTAGACGCCATCTATTGTTTGTGTCACTGGACACCTACAGTATGCTCAGCCTCAGATGACCCACAGACTGATGCCGAGACAGACAGAGTCCATCAGTTCAGATCTCATTGACTGGCTGCAAACTCTGGAAGTCAGCAGTTCTCAGTGTCTTATCAGTCCACATTCAACGCTGTAAAGACTCTCGTTTTGTTAGAAAATTAACATTTTGGCTTATTTAGTGCAAGCAGCTTGTTTGAGCATAGTGGTGAGAAATAACAAATTACTTTATTGGCCTTATATTTCTGAATTAATATATAATTTGGTGCATATTTACATATATTGAAAAAAGTTTGTTTTGATTGTCAAAAATTGTTTTGTTGTGTTTTTTCATTTTTTTATGATTTTTTTTTTTTTCATTTTTATGAATAGAAAGAAAAAAGAACAGCATTTATTTGAAATATAAATATTTTGTAACGGTATAAATGTATTTATCACTTTATTTATCACATCCTTACTGAATAAAATATTTAATTTTGCTTATTTTGTAAATAAATATTAATTTACTGAATGTATGTAGATATACAGATGTACTGTCCACCTACTTACCAAAAAATTTCGGTTGTCACTGGTTTGTTTCATTGTTTCATCATCTCAAACAATATTTTAAAAAAAAGTGTGACGTGACATGTGGCCAAGTATGGTGACCCATAATCGGAATTAGTGCTCTGCATTTAACCCATCCTTAGTGCACACACACAGCAGTGAACACACACACACCGTGAACACACACCCGGAGCAGTGGGCAGCCATTTTTTGCTGCGGTGCCCGGCGAGCAGTTGGGGGTTCGGTGCCTTGCTCAAGGGCACCTCAGTCGTGGTACTGAAGGTGGAAGAGAGCACTGTACATTCACACCCCCCACCTACAATCCCTGCCGGTACGAGACTCGAACCCGCAACCTTTGGGTTACGAGTCCGACTCTCTAACCATTAGGCCACGACTTCCCCCAGCCTAACCAAGCTGGTTTTCAGCTAGTCGGCCAGCTGGAGTATAAGTTCTCAAACCCCTCTTAAGCCATCGATACATACCAGCTAACCACCCTGGGCTGGTTTGTGCTGGTTCTACGACCCGGCAAGTAAACGGCTCCTTCTTTTTCTTCATTCATGCAGCTAAAGTGCCTCCTTAATGCTAATTCCCTAAACACCCAAAGTTCCCTGGAGTCCTGCTAATCAATCGAGGCACCATACAAGATGTAGAAAAAAGCAAGGAAGGACAAAATAACTCTTTCCATTTTATTCTGACCTGTCAGCATTAGCGAACTTTCGGTAGCTGTTACAGTCGAGAAGTTTGATTGAAATTAACACCAAATATTTTTATATTTACAGCCTTGGTGAGACTTTATGTACTGTCTGAGCTGTCAAATAAGCCTGAATGTTTTTGCACAGGGCTTTACTGGATGGCCGAGTCCTGTTCTTTTTCATAACCTGCAGACGTTACCTAGGCTAATGATCAAGGCTTGCATTAGCGAGCCGGGCCGGGATGGACGGAGGAGAAAGATGTGTTTACTTTCCAGTCTGCCGTCAAAACGCTGATGCCATCATCAGAAGTGTCTGGCTCCAGCATCGTTCCTGTCCATCAGCCAGACCAACTCCACCCTTATTAGATGCATACACACACATGTACACAAACTGTTTACCTCTTTTCCCAGCCCCTCACATCCCACCCCGTTTGTTTCTCTTAATTCATCCGTGAGCCAGCCTTCAGATGTGATAAACCGTTAATAATGCATTTAAGTCACACAGACAAAACATGCCTTTATTGGTCAAAGACAGAGGCTTCTTTGATTGACCAAACCTTACTTGAAATGTCCACTCCTGTGGGATGTGAGGACGTGAGGTCTCTTTGTGTGGAGAGAGGATGGTGTAATATGTGTGTGTGTGTTGTGTGAGGGTGAGGTGCGTTTCTCCATCAAAGTGGTTTCTTTATGTACTTCAGCAATGTGGAGCAACCTTGTGTACGGTCTACAAAGCAAGCATAAACTCACTCCAATGACATCCATTTGCGTAGATAGTTATTAATCGTGGCACTTATTAAACTAACATGACGCAGTTTTAAATAACTCAGAGTGACTGAGTTCAAATGTCCCAGTGAAAGATGACATAAGGTAAAGCCTCTGTCAGATCTTTTGAAAGTGCGTGCCAGAAACAGCGACTAAAACATTAGGTCAAGTCACCTTTATTTATATAGCGCTTTATTAAATACATAGTAGTAGTTTCAGTAATAAACTGAATTAATGATGCAAACTTCAAATATGAGACAAATTCAAATTCTGCTGTAAGGCAGCTCTGAAAAGACAATAGTGTCATAATTCAGCTCCGGTCAGTTCAGTGTTGGTTCAGTCAGGTTCAATAACTGTGTAAAGTTAATCAATTATGAGACAAATTCTGTTCAGTGAAAAGCAGCTCTATAGAAGTCAACGGTGTTGTTATTCAGCTCAAGTCAGTTCAGTGTTTATACACTTCAGTTCTGTAACAGTGTTTTTACTAAAATATGTAATCTTCAGCTGTGCTAGAGATGGTGTTGATGCAGCTTTGATTCTGTGACAGAACCACAGGCGGGCAATTGTTATTAAAAGATAGACTTTGACTTGTTAAAATGTTTGTTACTCCTTGTCCTAGGCCTACACTTTCAAACATATCCATTATAAAATCCATTAAAATAAATGCATTATTAAATGTTAAAAAAGATCATCAAAACAAAGTCAGAAATAAAGATTTCAGCACATTCTGTGTGAAAATGAAAGATGAAACATAAAATGATAGCTTGTAATGTAAATCAGTGAGGTCTTTATAACAGTATATTGTAACTGATGACTTACATAAATTGCATATAAATATCAGCTGTCACTCTATTATATCTCCTAATAATATTACCATCCAATAATATTTTAAATGCTTCGCTTAGTTTTCTGGTCAAAGCTTTGCAGTTTTTATTGTGTGGGGCAAAACATATAATGAAATGCAATACAATGATGATTGATGAACAATGCATCCTGTGTGAAAGTGATTGATATCCATTTCCCAAAGTTAAATCGTGCCTACCAAGGAGACTTACCATGTAGGTATATAATGTGTGAAGAAAACCAATCACAGCAACAACAATCAAGGTAAAACAAACCAATCTCACTGGAAAACGTAACTATTTTATGAAGTAATGATTTTGTATGAATCTGTAATATGTGAATTTTATTAAAATGTATGATTTTTAAAAAAAAGTAAGCATGAAGGTCCACTTTTAAACTTGCTTGTGGGGCACAAGCAAACATAAAACATATGAATGAGAATGAATATGAAATAGCCACCAATTTGCTAAAACTTAAAATAGTTACGAATTGCCACGAGACTGTGTTGGTAAATGTCACATATGAGCAGAATATTTATATTTATTATGTGTCGTGTCCATTGTGAAAGTGTAAAGTATATATTTAGGATACATAACATTTTAGCTATCAAATCAGCTTTAGAAAGGCCATTTTATTCTAACAATTTTTAAAATATAATTTCCCCCATCATCATTTCTATCACAGAATATCACAGAATACATAATACTGCAGATGTAATGGGGTCGGCAATATCACGTGCAGTTCTGAGATGATCTTGTGAATGAGGCACCTAAAATATAACCTCTGTTAACCTGGGGGTGGGGTGCTCTGGCATAGGGGCTGAAGATGGCAACTAGTTGGCTTGTTTGAGCTGGTTTGAAGGAGGAACCTATAACCATATATCTTATCACACCACCACCTTAATGCTGTAGGGCAGGGGTCTCCAAACTCGGTCCAACTCCTGCAGAGTTTAGCTCCAACTTGCCTCAACACACTTGCCTGGAAGTTTCTAGCATGCTTAATAAGACCTTGATTAGCTGGTTCAGGTGTGTTTAATTAGGGAGCTAAACTCTGCAGGATACCAGCCCTCCAAGACCGAGTTGTCGTAACAAGGACACCGTAACACCGTAACACTGTAACACCGTCAGTTTAAATCGGTTAGAAATTATTTGCACAGGGGAGGTGACGTAAAAGTCCTACATTTTATTAAATTAATTTACCAAAAAACTGATGTCAGGTCACTTACTGTTACCCCAATATGAGGCAGGTTGTAGCAGCTCTCTCTGTGTTTTTTTGTTGAGTATCATAATTGATACATCAGACTTTTATGGCTTATATATAGAATAGTATGGAGTTCAAACTCAAGGAGAAAAAAAACTTTTTTTTAATAATTTTATTTGGAGGCCCAAAATATGCAAAGAAAATTAATTACAAAAAAAAAAAAAAACTATTTGGTGCAGTTGCAGATATTTATATGGCCAAAACGTAAGATGGAATTCTCATCGCTTGTAATGTAAATCAATGACATCTTTATAGCAGTATAACAGACAATTTACATAAAATGTATATTAATATCAGCTGTCTCGCTATATCTCTCAACAGTATGTTAAACGTGTAGTTTTATGATCAAAGTTCTGTTGGTTTTATCATGGAGGCAAAACATATAATACAATGCAATACAATTATGATTGAGAGATGAACAAATAAACATGGACGTTTTTACAATTATGCTAAAAGGCTTTTACTTGTTAAAAAAAGTATAAACTCTTAATCAGACGACATAAAGCATGTAATAGATTGTGTACAACAGGTTTTCATGTTGGTAATTTAGAGGCCTTAGAAATAATATACCAAATATGATTTTATAGGGTTAATCCCTCAGATCTTCTTTAGTGGTTTCACCAGCCACCAGTGACTAATTACTGTAATTCTCCTCAGTTGTTTTCCTCAGCACTGCTGTAAAGTACTGTTGAGGATCGGTAGGTTAACCAAGGCAAGTGTTGTGGGTTATTCCCCTGTGATGGAGGCCCTGTACAAGGGCAGAACATTCTTATCTCGGTCTGTGTGGGAGGCGATTAGTGGAGCATCTGACAGCTTGTCGGGTTCTCCGGACTCCAACTCCGCCTGTGGTTCAGCCTTGATAATTATCCACCAATCTGAGACCAAACCAACGCGTCCCACCTCAGACCAGTGCGTCGGCTGCGTCTCATTGCAATATAGTGCGTGAATTTGTGTAAAAGTTAGTCAGTGGCACTTTGCAGCACAAAAATAGAACTACGCTATTAAGCTTTGGGAAAAATTAATAATTGTCAATGAAACGACCACATCCTGCTTAAGCTGTTTCTGGTGTCCCACGCTCTAACCTGATAGCCCTCTGTGTAGCCGCATTGTTTATTTTACAAACGTGCCCTTTTATGGGCTGCACTTGCACTGCTGAATTATTTCCTCAGTTTTTTCCTATTACAAGCCCCAAATGAATACGAGTCCCTTATGAAAATACACACTCATACTGTATGCTCACACGCTCAGACTTGTACATTTTTCCGACATATAGTTTGTAGTGCTTACAATCCCTTTCATTTTATTTTCATTATACTAAGTACAATTGCGCAACAGTGAGTTCCGGTCTGATTGGCTGTTGCATGAGTGCTGATATTTAGATATTTCACTGTTTGTCCATGTTTGCGGCATTCCAGATCAGAATATGAGAGCGGCGTGGAAGAGGATTTTTTTAGGCCTGTCAAAGTTAATCTGTTTGATTAATATATATATATATTTATTTATTTATTATTATTAATTAATATGTTGCAATGCATCACAATAATTTACTGATAATAATGATTTACTTAAAAACCAACTCGTCATATAGTTTTGTGGAAAAAACTTTATAAATGAAAATATACTATTGTATGTAT